>NW_019735471.1:339165-385738 GCF_002891405.2 Cryptotermes secundus | reverse complement strand
GGGAGTCTATCTTACCACTTTCAGGCTGTGTTGAGCCGGTATAAATTAATCCGTGTTCTTTTTGCAATAACGAGATTATAGTTCTCAAGGATTTCAGTTCTTCAAATACCTCACTTAATTGGCTTTGAAGACAAATACAATTTACGCAGGTTCCAGCACTATTCAACTCAGAAAGCATTCCAAATCGCATGGATTCACCACCTACAACTACCTGTTCCGCCATCTGCCAGAGCCAGGTCGTGTGAGTACGGTGGCTGAGGAAGCACAGTTATGTTCGTGTTGGCAAAAGAGTCATGAATCAATAGCGATGCATGTGCTAATTCATTGTCATGATGGTGGAACCAGGAGTTGTTTCTCCACACCCAAGGTCTTTTTCTCCTGACATTTTCTCTTGGATGTTTCAGCACTTCGAGATAATACCAGAAGTTCACTGTTTTTGCCTGATGTAAGAATTCATGATGCACACCGCCCTCGATGTCAAAAAAACCATCAGTAAGACTTTCACGTTTGACCTGATCCAATTCCCATTTTTCTGTCTTGGCAAATTTTTCCACTCCATTGTGAAGAGTGCATTTTTGTTTCCACAGCGTATCCATAAATCCATGTTTCATCACCGGTTATAATTCTTTTCAAAAAGTCTTCATCCTTGCTACCATTATCAAATAGTTCCTGACAGATGGTAATGCAACTGTCTCTCTGATCCTGTATCAGAAGTTGTGGGCCAAACTTTGAAAGTATCTGCTGCATTTCTAGTTTTGTTGTAAGAAAGTCATGACATGATCCTATCGATGGGTGGCACTCTTCTGCTGTTTCCTGTACTGTGAAACGATTAGAATGCATGATTTCACGAACTTGTCCAACAGTCCAACATGAGCGTTGCCACATAACATTGTGGGCTGTCCCAAATGCGGCTCATCACGTGTTGACTGCCAACCATCATTAAATCACTTAAACCAATCATAACATGTAAGGCTCATGCACTGATCACCATAAACGTTTTCCCTAGTTTGAAGCAAATTTGATGTTAATATGCTGCTCATGAATATCAGCCATCTTGAATGTCACAAGGCACATTCTACAAGTACCTGGACAAATAGCTCTAGGGTGATGACTAATCACAGCAGGATGATGCAGCAAAAAGGATGATAATTAGGAAGCACACCACTAGGCAGCACAGTTTGCCCAACATTGCTAAGATGTCATGTTGGCACACTATTTCAAAAGTTCCAAATCTTTTTGAACAGACCACATATGTATATGTCAGGGATAATTGAGAAAAAGACCAACACAGGATGAAGAAACCTGTGATGGAAGATGAGGCTAAATATTTCATACTTATTTTACTGTGACATTTCTGTCACTGGCATTTAATAAACTCACTGAGAACACTGTGAGTAATGAAATATCTGAGCTTACTGTCAGTTAGTGTCTTTATGGGTTCTTTTTAACTATCTGCTAGACATACATTAAAAGCTTTTTAATACATAAGATTTGAGGTTTTCACGGCGGTGACTATGAAGAAAGCAGCCTTCTGGGATGTGACGCCGTGTAGATATTGTGTTAATTGACGTTTCGGAGGAATGTATCGCCTACATCTTCAGGGTAGAAGAAAAGAGGAGAAAGTCCGTGAGCAAGGAACTAGCATTGTAAACTGGTCACCTTGACCTGCAGATCATGAAGTCTTCCTGTAAGATAAGAAGTTGCCCATTCAATTCTGACTGACTGTTGGCTTCCATAATGTCTTCTCCCTTTCTCTCTGCCTTCAGTTGGTCTATTTCTGAATTCAGCTCTTCAACAACCCGTGCATTCACCATCCTCTCGTCCTTCGTTCTCTGCTCTATGTCCCTCAGTGTCTGCAATTCTTCTCTCAAGGCTGCCAACATCACCTGTTCCTCTCCTCTCAGCTCTTCAGATGCTTGTTTCTCTGCTCGTAACCGTCCGACTTGTGAGCGAAGCCTCATACATTCCTCACATAAGCTTGCTCCTTCTAGTTCCAATGTTTGTAACCTACTAGTGCAGTTTTCACCTTGCAGCTGCTTCTCTCCCTCTATCAGTACCATGAGTTCTCAATGCCTCTTCTGCTCCTCATGCAGACATTCCTCGGCCCGAAACTCAGACTCTCTTAGGTGCTCTTCCAGCATATGGACTTGAGCCTGGAGGGCTGCACTGTCCTGCTTGGCATGGGTGTAGCGGTCATCTGTGTTGTTCTGATTATCGGCCAGTACACTCACTTGCTGCTGAAGCATCTGAACTTTATCGTTCAAATCGATGACATCTTCCAGCAACATGTCCGAGTACATATCATCTGCTGTGTCGCATGTGGAACTGCGCCTGGACGAATTGAAGCTGGAGCTTCAGTACATCTGACTTGCTAAAGCATTGGATCCAAGCCTCTTTCCAATGTATCTAAATGATCCCCAACGCCGGTGCAACAACACCTGGTGCTGCGGGCTGGGCGGTGTCCTCCTCAGGCAAAAGTGACTTCGAGAACTCGTGGTGCAGATGGAGAGAGAGAGAAGCAGCTGCAAGTTGAAAACGGCACTATTAGGTTGAAAACATTGGAACTAGAAGGAGCAAGGTTACGTGAGGAATGTACTAGGCTTCCCTCGCAAGTCAAATGGTTACGAGCAGAGAAACAAGCATCTGAAGAGCTGAGAGGAGAGGAACAGGTGATGTTGGCAGCCTTGAGAGAAGAATCGCAGACACTGCGGGACATAGAGCGGAGAACGAAGGACGAGAGGATGGTGAATGCACAGGTTGTTGAAGAGCTGAATTCAGAAATAGACTGACTGAAGGCAGAACGAAAGGAAGCAGACATTATGAAAGTCCAGTCAGTCAGAACTGAATGGGCAACTTTATGATGATCTTATAGGAAAACTTCATGACCTACAGGTTGAGGTGACCAGTTTATGACGCTGGTTCCTCGCTCACGGATTTTCTTCTACCTTGAAGATGGAGGCAATACATTCCTCTGAAACGTCGGTTAACACAATATCTACATGGCGCCACATCCCAGAGGACTGCTTTCTTCATTTTTAATGTAGCTGTAATATTGTGTGTCACCATGTGTTTGTTTTGAATTGTGGAAGAATTTGAATAGTAAGATATTTTAAGGTTCAGTTTAGAAATTGTATTACTCCTGTTCCAGTGCTTGTTTTGGGAGACTGCATGCTCCTTGTGAGAATAGCTGTAAACCAATCAAACATGAAAAAATTGGAAATAAGTTTTTATATATGTGCTCTAAGAGTGTCATCTGCATAACGAGATGCACATCTTAAAAATAACTACAGCAAACTAGTCTTAATTTGAAGAAAGCAGTCTTCTGGGATTTGGCACCATGTATATGTGGTGTTAACCGACATTTCGGAGGAACGTATCGCCTCCATCTTCAGGGTAGAAGGATAAATATAAGAAATCCGCAGGCGAAGAAACTATGAGAACCGGTGAAAACCTCAAATCTTACATAGTCTTAATTTCTTCGTGTGCTAGTGGTAGCAGAAATTGATGTGAACTTTTTCAGATGTATGGATTCTGTCAAAATTGGTACAATGCATTCCATATGAAAACTATAGGAGGGAACTCATTTAGCATATTACAGAATTCATAAGTCTGATATTGTGAAGCTTTATCATATATGCGTGTTAATAAATTGGTATATTTTCACAGTGAAATTCTATTCATTGCTCACAAAGCCCTGTCATAAGAGCTGTATTTCCAAGATTGAGGGTGGAAACCATCGTCAAGCTAGAAGTCTCATTAAACAACAAATATCCAGTGTGTTAAGTCCTTACTTTACATTCTCAGCTATTTCATTTTGAACTAAGTTAAGGAAAGTGTAATGTGAAAAATATGTATAAAGACAGGGTTTGTATTCAAATAAACATGAAATTCTTGCTTTTATAATATTTTAAAACTAGCAGTGACAGTTACTTCAGTATTTCTACTCGTATATTGTGATTTTGTTACAGAAGCTTGTTTCATAATTGTACTGAAGTCATTTTCATTGCAATATGAAATGATGTACTGCATTTTTGTAAAATTATGTTTCAAATTGCTCTCTCTCTCTATCTACAATCTTTATTCCTTCCTTCTCTTAGTCTTTTGAACACTTATGGTTTCTCAAGTTTAATTGAAATTGTAGCATAGTAACTAGGCATGTGTAAGTCTCACATTCTTTTAGATCGAATCAAGAAATAAAATTATTGATCTCAATTCAGATGTTAGTTTTTCATTCTCAGACTTCAAGATTTTTCTGGTAGTTACCTTTGCTTTGCAAAGAGGGGCTGGTATCACATTTGACCAAATGGAAGACAAACCCCTCCCCCAGGGGTTACACAACTGTGGGTCACCATTATGAATTTGATTGATACATACAAATAAAATATTTTCAACCTGTTGTATGTTTTTAGAATGTTCATATCATAGATTGCACCAAGGACCAGTAGTTCATACTATCGCAGTATGTGAGAGTAGCTTGTGAAGAAGTGAGAGAGAAATGTATTTTTTAAGTCCTGTTCAGGATGGTGTTTACACATGTTACAGAGGAGTAGGTTTTCTTTCTAGCCCATACCTTCACTTTGCACTTTGATGCATTTTCAATGAAATGTTAGTGTATTTCAATATACAGTGCAGTTGCATCATTGATGTTGCAGGTACAAAATCCATTGTCATAAAAACATTTGGCAATGAAAAGATGCTTGTGACTGTAATTTTGATGGTTTGGCAGACAGTATGAAACTGCAACCATGTGTTATGGCAGAAAGGTAAAACTATCCCTGTAACAGGCCATGGAGGCCAATAAGATTGTGAGACATTGAGGCTCCAACATATTCTAGACAGTCGGCTTAGAGATGTAGGTGAGGTTGTGAGTTCTGTATTTCAGCATCCCGTTGCAATTGTTTAACTTAAGGTCCATTATTTATCGTCCGTCAATATTGCAACACTCTACCATTCACCACTCAATTTTAGTTTAACATTATACACCTTGACACTACATGTTTTGGCCCCAAACAGCCATCTTCAGGTGCCTTGATATGTTACAATTATTTTATTAAATTGTGTTAAAACTACTACACTGTCTTAGTTCATGTTAAAATCACATGCTGTAGTCCTCTTTTCAGGTAACACCAGATAAAATCCTTTAAAGTTTCTATTATACCCACGTTATTTTGTTGCATATTATTTCACCTCACACGGGATGTCCATTTTCATAAATGTATGTTTGTCCACGCTGTGGAGGAAACACACAAGCCAGGGGCATATGACAGTCATAACTGAAAAGTAGGTTACGAACGTGAGGGGCAAGCTGCCAAGACAAAACACCCTGGACAAACATACATTTAGAAGAATGGACCACACCCCATGTGAGGTGAAATAATATGCACCAAAATAACGTGGGTATAATAGAAACTTTAAAGGATTTTATTTGGTTTAACATGAACTAACATTTTAACATGAACTAAGACAGTGTAGCAGTTTTAACACAATTTAATAAAATAATTGTAACCTAAAGATCGCCGTTTGGGGCCGAAACATGTAGTGTCAAGGTGTATAATATTAAACTAAAAAATTCAGTGGTGAATGGAAAAGAGTGGCAATATTGATGGACAATAAATAATGGATGAGGTTGTGAGCCTTACTCGTACATGCCAGCTGCCCTTTGCCTCCCAGTAAGATTCCTGGTACTGATCAACTACAGGATGGATGACTAAATGAACTTATGGGGGACTTATTTGGTGGTTGTCTAGAACAGGGGACCAAGAGTATTGTTGGGAAAACAAGAAATGCTTGTGTTGCGTTTGAAGGTCGTATAACATTGGATGCCAGATCTGTGATTCATGTAATGAGTGCTGGCCTTGTGGTTCTATATGAAGGAATGGCTTCATAATCTATATTTTAGTGAATAATCCTTTTAATGATCATTTGAAACAGTTGTATTCTGAATAGATCTTGGAAGGGCATTATGTTCTAACACCACAAGGGACAATGAAGAATCCCAGTGTAAAACCACTGTGCCAATGGGTCAATAACATAGCAACAGATCTCTCTAGAAGTTACTATCAGAGGACTTGAGAAGTGTTCTATATCTGAGATGGAAGATGAGGTAGAAGCTGGGAATGTTGGTGGTGAACATGGATGTGTGAGCAATATGAGACAGAAAATGGGAATTTTAAAATGCTGAAGCCATTACAGGCTTTAGAAATGGTGAACAGTCTGGTGATTTGTAATAAAGGCTTGTGGCTTCAAGAAGGAAAATGACTTAATAAACTTCATGTACTCATATAACATACTTTCTAGTATTTATTTCCTTTCACATGTTTGTAGTTAAGATCGTGAAATTCATTCATAAAAGTACTTTTTCTATGTAGACATGTTTCCTAGTGTGAGGTCATCTTGCATTCTTACAGTCGTACAAATATGGCAGTACACTTTAAGTCACTGTCAAAAAGTAGCTGGTGCTACAAATTATTACGATAAAATTTGGTATACTGGAGAAACTTCTCGTTCTTGTCTTAGTTCTCAAGATTTCTTTTTTCTTTTTCTTTTCAAATTCTCATCTAGAACTGAAGAAGTTGTTCTTGCACTTGCCTAGTAATAACTATGTTTTAATTTGTGTGGACAGTCTTGAAGGTGCAACTTCTTGCCATGCTTGTAGACTGCTGGTATGTTACATGTCACTCTTTTATAAATGTCACTTCAGTATATTTTGACCTTATATTAATAACTGTCAAGTAGATTCTTTTTACATGATTGCTTCACTGTACTGCTTTTTTTAGTTCACTATGTGTTGATTCAGTATGAATAGTCATTTCTATTTTCTGTACATAACAGTGTATAAAAACTTATATAAAAAGTTACAGTTGTCAGGTTACATGCTTTCACATTTTATCATCATCATCATCATTAATCAGATTGTGTTTTCAGTAGGTGGCTTCATCAATTGGTTATGTTGAATTTACTGTATATTAATGTTTATTGTAATGTTTTAAAAACATCAGTGAAATAAAATAAAATATGTTGATTATGTATGTTATAGTTCAGTCTATTGAATCTTTCTGGTAGATTAAAACTTTATAGCTATCATATTTGTGGAGCAGTTAGCATGCATCAGAGAATCGGAAAGATGTTGCTGTGTTGATACGTCTATTTTAATGAATGATGGTGTTCTGTAAAGAATAACATTAGTTACATTATTGCAGCATATGTGTTTTAATTAAATGTAATCATTAATTTGTGCCATGAGCTCTTACAGGTATGATTTAAATCTGGTGCAGTAAAGGTCAATACAGGCCATGCTTCTAGGCCTGGCTTCTGGAAAGCACATGAGGAGAACTATGGCAACAAGTAACAGGACAGTAGTTACAGCTACATTGCCAGAGAGTCCCTGGGTAATGCATTCACATCCTACAGTCCTTAGGGAACACAAGTAAATCCATTTTATGTTCTAATGAAAATGACCATGTCTGTAAGTGTGGACAGTAAGATGGAACAAAACAACATCTACATGGGGGGAGGGGGAATGGAATGTATGGTGGTAATCTCGAAATAATAGATATTAATGAAATTTAGAAAGTTCTGTCTGTATCTGAAGGCCAACTCATCCACCAACTCATCCACCAAGCATTATCAGATTTCAGTGAAAGAAATTTATCCCTATTTGCTGTTTTAGTTGTGAACTAACAAGCATTGTGATGCCTTGTTTTCAGTTCAGTAGTTTTGTTGGCAACCTTTACCAAAAACATTTCCTCTAGATAGCAATGTCATCTAGTGCATATTGTTATTCTATCAAGATTAGTATTTTAGCATAAATGCAGCTGTCTTTCCAGGACTTTTCAAGTAACTGAAGCGAGGATTTTTGATGAAGTTGCTTTTAACATTTCAACAGGCTTTATGCTGGTAACAATACAACAGCACATAATCCGTGAACATTTAAAACTGAACAGGTTGCTAATACTCTTAGACTGTATTCAGGAGGTGCTCAGTTTGAATTTGCTGGGAAACTGGCTACCCTAACAGATATTCATGTTTTTCCGAAGTCCCTCCAGTTAAATGCCAGGATACTGCCTATATTAGGCCATAACCACCTTCCAGATCCTTTCCAATTCATCTCATCCAGTGCTATGTACATATGTAGATACTGATAGTGCTGTTAATTATTCCACAAAACATTAAATTTTTAAGAATTTTTTAATATAATATAGCTAAAATTATTATTTTAGAATGTCCTTGATAAAAAATATAAATCTGTAATGAGGGATTTTGTTCAGGGTCGAATGTGACAGTGGCTTTTCCAGGACCTATGTGTGTTGTCTTGACAATTTGTGCTCTCTGTGTGAGGCCTGATTATATACTTTATTGGACCAAGGACATATGATGTGTAGTCATCATGAATTTTTAATGTGTGTAAAGTAAAGTAAAAGTAAAGCTATCCCTGTAACAGGCCATGAAGGCCCATAGGGTTGTGAGACATTGAGGGTCTCACATTATCTAGACAATCTGCTCAAAGATGGCGGTAAGGTTGTCAGCCTTACACGCCGGCAGCGCTTTACTCCCCAGAAAAATTATTTATTTAATTCCTGGTACTCATTTCTGTTAGAGGCTGAGTGAACCCCAGGGCCATAGTGCCATGTTTTATATCCAGTCCTACTGGGAAGTGATTGGATCCATGAAGTGAAAATAAATGGAAACGGAAATGATGTAATAAAAACCATGAAGTATAACGTAGTACCTAAGAACGTGCCAGTACCAACCCAGACATAGAATCCATCATAAACACAGCACACTGCTCACTGTAGCAAGGAATGGACAAAGAATGAAGCAATAATGTAATATCAGTCATATTCTGCACAAAATCTACATGGAAAAAGATACACCAATAGAAGCCAGAATATTTATAATTATATACTAAATCAACAATTTCTACACAATCAAAGAACTCTTCACTGTCAATTATAAAGATATTTAAATGTAAGTATTACTGCTAGAAATTGATGTATGCCAAGCAGTCTCCTTTTTAACATATAAGCATCTGACGATGTCCCTATAAGGCATAGTTCATCCAGTTTTTAACTACTACATATTATACTCGATTTTTATTACTTCATTAACAATACAAAAGTATAGTGGCATAAACTTTATACATCATTAATCTAGAATAAAGAAAACAAAAACCAACACCATGAACATCTATGAATGGAACATAATATAATAGCCCGAAATATTACATAGAGCAAACTTGCAGGATATAGAGACGGACAGCCCACTGGGAGATGAGAGATGGAGAATAGGCCTGAGGCTCACTTTGCAGCAATTTCTCTGATTCTCTGATGCAGATTTACTAAACTACAAATATAATACCTGTGAAGATATAACATACCAACAAGAACCAATGCATTTTACTTACATATGGAATATATTTTATCCAGTTTTATGATAACATCTTAAAATATTAAATTAAACACTAATATGTAATAATCAGTGTAATCAACTGATGGACCCACCAGTAAAAAACAACCTGATTAACTTGTTTAAAAACTGACAGTCACATTTTATTCAGATGATACAGATCTCATATCAGTAGCTGTAACAGTTTTTATACCATGATGTGTGCAGACTTTTTTTTTTGTTTCTCAAGTTCCCACATATCTTACTCTACAGATGCTGTCTTTGTCGGCATTAACAAGAAAATTTTGATGTGATATAACTGTAATTTTGCCAAAGGGATAGTCTCTTATGTTACTGCAGCATGCTGAAGGATATAGTGTATAATGCATTGTATCATTTTACTAAAAATTGATTCAGTATTTTGAATGAATGGTGCAGACGGTTAAGTTTATATTACACTTCATTCAATATGTAATACTAGAATATGAGATTGTGATGCATATCATTTATTTTTTTTTATTGCTAATGGGGTGGGACTAAGTCCCTTGTACTGCGGCCACTTCTGGCCTATTGTACCAGCCTGATGATAGGTGAGGGTGATTGTGGAGCAATTGGTGGAATGAAGAGTGGCACGGGAAACCGAAGTCCTCGGAGAAAACCTGCCCCAGCGCCACTTTGTCCACCACAAATCCCACTTGACCAGACCCGGGATCGAACCCAGGCCGCCGCGGTGGGAGGCCAGTGACTAACTGCTTGAGCTATGGTGCAGCCATGATGCATATTAACTGTGTATGCTAGTGCACTCCAATGAAAAGCAAGAACAAGCCCACAAATCCATGCAAAAGTGAACATATTTCTCACTTGTTTTCTTTCCAAGAGACATAAATATTAGTGTTGGTGGGTTTAACAAAAAGAAAATGATATAAGTTTTCATACAGGGTCAATCAAAAGAGATGCTTTAGTTTAAATTATATATATATATATATATATATGTTTTTGATATATTTAAAGTACAGGTATTATATTAGTGTTATTTAGAATAGCAGACTTGGGAATTAATCTGGCAATGGAAAACATGTTCAGCATACAAATCATCTGCATCCAAGACCATATGCAGTCCATACTGAAAATTGGAAATTACTCTGCTTAGAGTGTCAGCAGTGATTTAGATGATAGCAAATAAAATTTCTTCTCTCAGTTCTTCAGCTATGTGGGGCTGTTTCTGCAGACATTGATTTTACATGTACTCTCTTAAAAATTAATCTCACAGGGTTAAGATTGCACTGGTTTTACAAACTGTAGGAATTTTATTGTATAAATGGTTAATAAATTTTTTGTTCGCATTCAATTTTTTGTAATCATATTCATTTATGTTCTGTATGTGTTATAGAATAGTAGATCAGAGGCAAGTGCTGAAAATTTGGGAAAATTATATTTCAGAACTATATGATCGGCCTAATCGGCCAGAAACCTTAGAAGTTGAACCGGAAGAACAAGTAGATACAGACGAGAAAGGACCATATATTTTACAAAGTGAGGTGGAAAAAGCTATCAAGGAAATGAAGGGAAAGGCTACAGGAGATGATGATGTACCTGGAGATGTGCTCAAGTTACTGGGAGAAGGTGGTTTGAAAACACTGACAAAACTAATGAACACCATATATGAAAGTGGAGAGTGGCCCAAGGACTTTACAGAAGTTACAATGATTGCCTTAAAGAAAAAGACAAAAGCTACAAAATGCAGCGACCATCGCACAATAAGTCTTATTGCACATACAGCAAAGATAATAGCAAAGATACTTAAAAGAAGAATTGAAAGGAAAATAGAGGATGTACTTGGAGAAGATCAGTTTGGATTTAGAAGAGGAAAAGGAACCAGGGATGCAATTGGGATGATGAGAATTATAGCGGAACGAACTTTGGAGATAGATGAAGAACTGTGTGTTTGCTTCATAGACTGGCAGAAGGCATTTGACCGGGTAAACTGGACCAAATTAATGCAGATCCTGAAAGAAACAGGTATCGATTGGCATGAAAGAAGATTGATTAGCAAATTGTACATGGATCAGAAAGTTAGAGTACGACTGGACAGGGGGGAGACAGGAAGTGTGCAGATTGGAAGAGGAGTTCGACAAGGATGCTGTTTATCACCAATTCTGTTCAACTTGTACAGCGAATGCCTTACCAAGGAAGCTCTGGATGGGCTCGGTGACTTCAAAGTAGGAGGGCAAATTATTCAAACTGTGAAATATGCAGATGACCTTGTGTTAATGGCTAAGGAAGAAACTGTGCTACAGGGCATGATTGATAGACTAATTGAAATTGGAAGGTGCTATGGCATGGAAATGAATGTGGAGAAAACAAAAGTAATGAAAATTTCGAGACAACCAACCCCAGTCACAATAAAGATAGACCAAAAACAAGTGGAGAATGTGAAATGTTTTAAATATTTGGGTAGCTTGTTAACAGATGATGGAAGGTGTACTTGTGAAATTAAATCCAGGATTGCCATGGCAAAAGCTGCATTTAGCAAGAAGAAGAATCTTTTTACCAGCAAATTGGACTTAAATTTGAGGAAGAAACTAGTGAAATGCTACATTTGGAGCATAGCTCTGTATGGGGCTGAAACATGGACACTTAGGGCAGTAGATCAGAAACATCTGGAAAGTTTCGAAATGTGGTGTTGGAGAAGAATGGAGAAGATCAGTTGGACCGATTATGTGAGAAATGAAGAAGTGTTAATTAGAGTCAGTGAGCAGAGGAATATCCTACATGAAATAAGAAAACGGAAGGCTAATTGGATTGGTCATGTTTTACGCAGAAACTGCCTTCTAAAAGAAGCTATCGAAGGAAAGATAGATGGGCGGATAGAAGTGACAAGAAGACGAGGAAGAAGACGTAAGAAGATGCTGGATGACCTTGGGGACAGAAGAGGATACTGTCATTTGAAGGAGAAAGCTCTAGATCGCATTAAGTGGAGGAATTGTTTTGAAAGAGACTGTGGACCTGTCGTCTTGACAGATTACTGATGATGATGATGATGATGTGTTATGTATATTTTATATTATGTTACCTAGACTTGTTCCACTGATTAATTTGAACATTTGTTCTGATATATGACACATTCCATATCCAATGATTTGTGATCTACTCTTCAGCCTATATCTGAATCTGCTTGAATTTGAAATAAAAGAATAAGAACGAGAACAAGAATATGGTGGCCAAAATCGTCCATAGCCAAAACGTCCAGGGAAACAACCTGAAATAATAGGATTGCCAAAATACTCATTAAGGTTATCCAAAATTGCATTCATTGAATGTAGTTAACCCCCATCCGGACTGAACACCTGTGCCTTGTAGAAATTGACATTTTCTTCAGGGACATCTGATAACATTTAGATTTCTCTGTACTGAAAGTACCACATTCTTCCAAGCATATCATGCAAGTTATTGATGGAATTATTTATCAGTTGCAAGTGTTTCAGTTAATGTATGAAATGTAAACTGAAGCATCTTTTTTCTTTGACCTTGTATATGAAATTGAATACAAGTCATTACAGTACAGTTCTGGTAGTATTCTCTAATATGCTGGGGGGGATACTTCATTGCTTGTCTCTCAGATGAGCAAATTTTTATGCCAAACAGAAAGAGGATTTCTAAAATTAAAAGAAGTGCTTGAAGAGAAATGTTTCAACTCCAGCTGTCACACTACAGAGAGCTCTCAAATTATAGTAAAGATAAAAAAAGGTAAAGCTATCCCAATAACAGGCTGTGTAGGCCCATACAGTTGTGAGACATTGAGGTTCCCACATTTTCTCTAGACAGTTGGCTCACAGATGGCAGTAAGGTTGTCAGCTTTACTCACTGGCTGCCCTTTAACTCCCCCCCCCTGGAAGATTCATGGTCCTCATTTCTGTTAGAGGCTGAGTCGACCCCAGTGCCATAGTGCGCTTGGAAGGATTAGGTAAATTGAAAAAATCCACCTAATCAGAACTTGAACTTGCAACCTTCTGGCTTGTAGCCTAGTGTTTCAATGCACTACACTACCACATGCCCTTACATAAAAAAACTTCATGTGATAGATGTGGATGTTTTCCCACCAGGAAATACTCATGAATTTGTCAGCAATAGCTGTAACAAGAATATAATTTAATGTCTTCCTGTTCCTGTATATTTGAATTTTTGTAACTTTTATATACTTCTATAAGCTTGGTGTTACTGATTATGCTAATAATTTCAGTACTGTTACTTTGCAAAGGCATGAGGGAATGGCACAGGTATATAGTGAAAATTTTGGGTGTATCTCACAGTCATTGAACCTCTGACAGAAGAGTCAGACAAGGTGGGCCTGTGGAGATTCTGGCTGCTAGTAGAACTAACAAACCTGCAGCCTAAACATATAAATAAAACTTGTCCAGAGCAGGCACTGAAAATCTTCTCACTTGTTCCTTGCACTTCCATAGTTTACATTCATTAATTGAAGTCTCCTTGGGAAATAAAGAGTCGATTTTCCTCCATTCATTTGAGGGTATGAATGTAACATATTTGCTTTATAGCTCACCCATATTCATACAAGTATGGGCTGACCACAAATCACTATTAGGAATTCTCTCCCAAAACATTTCCTTGAGGTTAAGTAATATCACACCAGTATCACTTAATAAATGAACTGAATGCTCATTTCAATGTGAATCTCATAAATGGCATTTCAACAGAACACAACTGAGTGAATGCTTATAAGGCAGTAATGTAGCAGGAGTTAAGCAACCTGGGCTCAGGATATGCAAGTAGGCTAGCTCATACTGCATAAGTCTGCTTCATAGTAGTTTTTCAATTTATTGTAGTGCTTGAAAAGAAAGTCATCTCCACAAAACCTTTACATTGTAGTGTATGTCTGAAGTGAAATCAGTGTTTTATCAATATCGACATAATATATTATGACATGTCAATGCATTGCCAGGCAACGGGATGGTAAACAAGTTCCTGTGAAGACAAATTCTTGGTAAACAGTCCATCTGTACCTAAGGGCACAGAAGACAAAGGTATACAGTGCAGTGGTCTCCCCAATAACAAATGCTGCCTGATAGCCAATGTGTGACCAAAACATGTAGCCACAAGGAATGAATGTATATAATTAATGAGATTTTAAAATATTTCACAAACACTTCTAGTGCATTAAATGTATTTTAGTGCCTTTTATAAAAGCTTGACTTTGTTGCATTACAGATGGTATACTTACATCTTCATTCCACCAAATTCTCCATTATCATAATCACTTGGGGCAGGTACAATAGGCCAATCAGTGGCCGCCATGCCGAGTGGACCCAGTTGGACTCCACCCCCCACTAAGCGAATAAAAAAAAATTACATCTAAAAATAATATTGACAATGATATCCATGTGTCCACAACCACACTGAAGCCACAAGTAATGGGGTTCTTGATCTTTGCACATTTCTGGCTGCTTTTGTATTGTGCTTCAGCCCAAAGCAGTTGTTGCCAGTGAAGTTTATCATTATCAGTATTCCTGTGAACACTGAATAGATTACTCATGGGGAATATGGGGAAGCACAGCTATTTGAGGGAGATTTGGATGGAGTCAATCCATGGGACTGTTGTAAGATTTGAGGCTTTCACGGCGGTGACTATGAAGAAAGCAGTCTTCTGGGGTTTGGCACCATGTATATGTGGTATACACGGTGCCAAATCCCAGAAGACTGCTTTCTTCATGGGACTGTTCTTTGTGGATGCAGTATAATAATATTACTAGAGCATTTTATGGCACCATTCTCTAGTACTGGAGGCTAGAAGTGATTGCTTACTCTGTCTCAAATATCTGGGATAAAGAATTTGTCTGGGAGTTAATAAGCAGACTATCAATTGTCATTTATTCATTATTAGTATTTTTCTTGCTCAGGTAATGTCATTAAATATATTTCTTTGCTGGACTGTTGATATACGAGGTTAAAATTCACAGGACATAAGTCAAACAAAAATGGGGTAGTTTAAATACCATTTTACTAGATCATCCATTCTATACATTGTAAGGGTTTCTCTTAGAGGGACAGTAGTAAACATAGCAAAACCTCTATTCAGCAATTGAAATAGGTAACAAATGGTTGCTCGTAGTATCTTGATGTGATCAGTAAATGACATGGTCATATGTAGGACTCTCGATTTACTGTAACACTCTTAAATTCTCTCTGTAAACTCATAAGGTTAACTTACAACTTTATTCTTCCATCACAACACAAAAACTAAGGAGGTGTGACTGAACAATAAAGTTGTATATTGTAACACAGCAGGATGCATGAAATTAAGAGGTTAACTTGCATTTCAATTTACGTGTTGTATCTAATTCGATTATTTATCTGGTTTGATAGTGTTATATTTTAATTATAGGTTAACCATGTCAAGAGTGATTATTTGTTGTTCTCAAATTCTAATTTATTTATTTACTTAATATCTATTGATCATTATACATGATATAGGGCAAGTCACTTGGGCAAAAGGATTTCAAGAATGATACTACTGTTGTATCAATTATGAATGCCAAATGAATGGATGAATTTACTCAAAATTGGTACAGACTCTTGGGCATTACAGAATATGTATTAGCCTCGAAATAATACAAGAGTTTATAGAAAAAAACACAAATATCTAACTAGATCTAGATAATATTATTCAGACGACAAACCCCATATATTAGGGTGGTACGGTGTATACTGTAAAGATATGCACGAGAATTAGATGTAAAACTGACAATTTCCTTATCCAAATGGTTGTAATACCTGTATGTATGGATTGTTGAATGATAATAAAAGTGGGGCATCTGATGCATGGTGAACTTTGGAAAATATCTATACATAAATGTACCAGGTTTTTGTGTTTACACATTGGCATACTTTCATTTGAATATGTGGTATTTTAGGTTCCCATTGGTGGTTATGAAGAGTTCTATCTTCTCGGATGTCAGCTGATATTTGGCAACCTGATTAATACTGGCTACTTCCTTGTCTTTCTTTGGTCCTGAAGATGGACGCGATGTTCCTTTGAGACGTCAGTTAATTTTCACCGGGCTATACAGCATTATATCCAGGACAATAGAGCTCTTCATCCGAATAGTTTATATAAATAAATTTCTTTGTTACTGATTTATTACATAATAAGAGCTACATTAACCTTTATTCTATATTACAATTCGTACAATGTTATTTGGTATTCACGGAAAACTTCGGCCATTGATCAACTTCACTCCTCATAATTGTGTTTGATATGCTTCCACAATTTCTGTAAATAAAAATTATCATGCATTAAAACCAAAAAAGAACTGATACCCTCTCTTTTCAAACAAGTACAGTCATGAAAATCTTACCCCTCGATTGATTGATTCAAATATATATTCTGACGTTACATCGAACGTACGTTCAAAGAAAAATGCACCCAATAGTATTGTTGCGGCAAAAGTTGAAGTTCTTCTAAAAAGACTCCTATACACCTTAGTAACTGCTCCAGCCATTTTTACTCACGCAGCTCACGGATCAGAACGAAATAGCGATCCGTTCTACACAGCACCTGCCAAAATTCCTTTGAGTGTCGCCAAGTCGCAGAGTTGTAAAATTGAAAGTATTGACCTCAGATAATGACAATGAAAATCAAGGAACGGGATGGCAACCCGAAAATGTAACTAAGCATCAGTTCATCAAGGCGTATCCATATGATTACCTACGTAACCCATGAAAATGTATGGGGGCATGGAGGTATATCTCCGGTAATTTTTTATGTCGATACTAGATGGAAATGGGCCCATAAAAATCAGAAAAGTTGCATTATAATAAAAGCATCTTAAGATGGGTATTGGAATTTTTTTTATCCTCCTGGATAAATATGCTTTACGATTTTGTTCATCTGGGTTGACATTCGTAGAGCTAAACAGTGGTCAATGCATAATCAAATTAATAGATTAATATAATCGCTTTTTGGTAGTACTAACAAGTATTGTGAAAAGAATTGGAATTTATTATTTGAATTACTGTTTTGGATAATTAATGTTAATGATATTTGTGTCAGCAAGTAATAATTCAATATTCAGTATGTTGCGTAGTTAAATTGATTTCCAAGATGGATGGTGGTGTGTGGCTGTCATGAGAAATATGTGTCGTCCTAATTAGTTAATTTTTCTTAACAAGAAGTAACGTGACCTGTAGTATTAGCAATGGGAGCAAAGGATTCTAAACCATGTTGCATTACATACGAGGAAGCTGTCAAAAGGGGTTAGTATTTTAAAAGTGACTTGGACAAATCGTCTGCTGGGACTACATCGCATCTGTGCCTTTCATGCATATAAATTAAATGAGTTATGAAAGGGGGTGTGTTATTTAACAGTGGCATATTGGCCTGTGTTTCAGTTACTGACGCAGAACTTAAACGACTGAAGGAGGCATTTAAAAGAGTTTCAACTCTTAATGGTTGTATAACGAAACAGTCGTTTATAAAGGATGTTATGGGGGAAGGAGTGCCTACACCAGTGGCTGAGGTTAGTTTGAACTTTGCACTTTTCGTATAGGTCATTGAGTAGGAACGAAAAGTTATAATTTGTAGAACATGGGTAAAAATGTTAATTGTAATTACAATTTTTGTTATAGTACATCTTTAGTGCTTGTGGAGGAACACAGAAGGGAATAGTTCTTAAAGACTTACTTTGTGGTCTTGTGCTTCTGACTAGAGGGCGAGAGGAGGAGAAGCTAAAATGTAAGTGCTTCACGTTACTGTATAAATGGATATAATAATTATGAACTGTTATAACATTACCCTTTATACCATTTTCAGTTCTGTTTGGGCTTTACTCAAATGAAAGTGGAAGTTATGTAGTTCGTGATGAACTTCAGCGTATGCTTCAGGCCTGCGAGAATGGTTATGTTCCTGATTCCATTGCTAGTCTTTTCTCAGAGGTGAGTAATGTAAAAAATTGCTCTTTCAGGTTATGATTCAGCAATAACGTAGGCAGTTGATTGGTGTTATACAATTACTTCTGGTTTGTAAAACTGACTAGTGGGCCAAATTCATGAAATTTGAAAGAGGAGAAGATACAGTGACCTGAAATAATGACATTTATGAAAACATATATTCAGAATCTATCTAAAATGAACTGAACTGGAAAACATTAAAATGTTCATAAGTACACATTGTTGTAACCCATTGGTGCAAGATTATTTCTAGTACATTGACCAGGCATCATTCTTATTTATTTTTATCATTGTCAGTGTTATTACAGTGTTGTAAAGTAATAAATATAAGGGGCAGTCAAATGAAAAAAGGTCAGAAGCCAAAACATATTAAAGAACATTTCTTACCTCAAAAGTAATCTCCAAAACGGTTAATACATTTATCCCACTGGGAGATAAGTTGGTCAATTCCATCCTTGAAAAGGCTTGTGGGGTGTCTACGGAACCACATCTTTACCCAGCCACACACGTCTTTGTCCGATGCAAACTGATGTCCACGAATGTCTCTCTTCAGGTCTCCAAAAATGTGAAAATCATATGGGGAGAGATCTGGGCTGTAAGGGGGATGTTGATGCACTTCCCAACGAAATATCTATAGTGTACTCCTCACAGTTGGCAGTGGGGGGGCGCGCATTATCATGAAGAAGGATAATGCCGTTCGATAGCATTCCAGGGCGTTCTGACTTTATGGCACGTCTCAGTTTCTGCAAAGTGTCTTCATAGCGCTGTGCACTGATTGTGGCCTCATGGTTGAGAAATTCAACAAGCAGAGGGCCCTTGCAGTCGAAGAAGGTCATCATCACTTTACTGGAACTTGTGTGTACGGCTTTGGATTTCTTTGGGGGNGGGGGAGAATTCATATGTTTCCACTGTTGGCTCTGCCATTTGCTCTCAGGTTCAAAATGGTGGCACCAAGTTTCGTCCCCAGTGGCAGTACTGGACAGAAAAGCATACTCTTCCTCATGGTATCATTGCAATTGACCCAGTGATACGGCCATTCTCAGAATCTTCTGTTCCTGTGTGAGTTGATGTGGAACCTGCTGTGCGCAGATTTTGCGGTAGAGCAGGTGTTTTGTCACAATGACGTGTACGAAACTGCTCTCTCTCTCTCTCTCACACATGGCGTGTACGGAACCGTGACTTATTGCCATCAAAAGACTAATTTCTTCCACAGTGATCTGTTTGCCTGGATATGACCATCCAACACAGCAATAACATCAGGAGTGATGACACGATGAGCCTGTCCTGGGTGAGCAGCATGTTGCAGTGACACACGTCCCTTTCGGAATCTCTTATGCCACGCCAGCACATGCAAATGTGACATGCTGTGTTTGTCATAAACAACAGACATGCAGCGATGAATTTCTCGTCGTCCTACTCCTTCAGCAGTTAAAAAGCACACTACACTTTGCTGTTCTTCTTTACCGACCTCCATTACTGAAGTTGGACGACCACACACAGCGCTAACCGTACTTCCAGTACAGTAATCAAATGACTAGTGTGCAAGGGCATGTTGTCACTGCTTTCCCGAGTCCCTACCAGATGTTTGTACCATAAGCAAATTCCAGTGTTACCAACGTGCACGCTGCGTGAGTTATGCCTGGTGATCCGTTTCCATTTGACTGCCCCTTATAGAACACTCACGTGTGCTTGTAATACATCTAAGTTCATAACAGTTACCTCAAATTCAATTTTGATGTAAATTGTTGGGATGTAAAAAAGTTATTGATGTGCCCCTATATGGCTGTTTCAGAAGGGCTGTGTAATACACTTAGGACGAGAGCAGAGAATATTTCTGATCATGATCAATAATCTTGTAGATTAAATACTAGCAGCTGCTACCTCTGCTACCTGTTTTGCGCCATTGTATATAATATGCAATGTCAGTCAAGTCATCATCATCATCATCATCATCATCACTGGCACAACAGCCCTTTGTGAGCCCTGGCCTTCCTCAGGATTGCTCGCCATTCTTCTCCATTCGATGCTACATTCCTCCAGTTCTTTACACCCAAAATTCTTATGTCCTGCCACACACATTCTTCCCATCTTAATCTTGGTCTTCCCACGCTCCTATTTCCTTCTGGTTTAGTATTAAGATGTCAGTCAAGTAGCTGTGATAAAACTGGTGGGATGAAGTAGATGGCCTGAAAATGGAGATGGCATGTTCCTCTGAAATACTGGTAAAGATCTACCAGACTACACCCTGTCGCATCCCAGAACCACCCATTTCTATTTGACAGGTGAAACCAATCTCTGAAATGTGTGTTTCTATAACCAGAATGAGATTATGGACTGTGTCCACTATGTCTGGTAGTTTAATGTTCTTGTTTTATGAATGTAGAGGTGAATTAATTTTTATTTTGTAGCGAGACCGTGCTACATATGAAGAATTCCGTGACTGGCTGATGGCCCATCCTGATGCAACATCTCTGAGTCGATGGTTGCTCTCAGAGCCATGTACTGTTACACTCAGCAATGAATTGGAGACACCCACATTCTACCAAACCCTGGCAGGGGTTACCCATTGTGAGTAACATGTAAAGACTGCAATAAATATGTGTATATTAGAAAGTTGTAGTTTGTGATGCATACCTATTTTCTACTGCTCATAAAAGAGGGGTTTTAAGGCATTTCTCTTCTGCATAATATGAGAATGTACAACATGTCTGTGAGCATGACATGTTTCTCGCCATATGTCTGTGATGTCATAATTATTGTACTCATTTTGCAAGGTTTAGTGATAACACTAATAATAATGCCTAGTTAAAGCTATCCCTGTAACAGGCCATGGAGGCCCATAGGGTTGTGAGAGTTTGAGGCTCCCATATTTTCTAGACAGTCAGCTCACAGATGTTGAGGTTGTCAACCTTATACACTGGCCATCCTTTAGCCCCAGGAAGATTCCTGGTGCTCATTTCTGTTAGAGGCTGAATCTACCCCAAGGCCATTGTGCAACTGGAAGGATTAGGTCAATTATAAAATCCAATGACCTCATTGGGAATCAAACCTTCCAGCTTGTAGCATAGTGCCTCAACCAACTACACTATTGCATGCCCCTAAATAACACCAGTTACACAGAACAAATGTCTATTATGAGTCGTGCCACAGTCGCCCGATGTGTTGTCCTTTTGTGGTCGACAGCCAATTTCTTCTGGTGTTCACGAATTTCCCGCATTGAATCCTTTGTTTTCTGGCAGCAGCGCTGTGCGGCCAGTTTTTGGTCCCTACGCCTTTTCTGCTTCGGTTCCCCGACCGGCATTACTTCAGCGTCTACTTTGGGGACACCTTCTTTCTTTGCCTCCATCCCTTGGCAGGCAGTCATCCCTTTTTCTGTTTCGGCCACTATCTTCTTGTGGCTAGTCCTCTCTTCCCCCCAGGCTTTCCAATCAGCCATCATCTGTTCATGTCTGTTCATGCTTTTGCTTGCATGGCTCTAAATTCTTTCAGCATCTCCTCTCTTTTTTCTTGGCCAGCGCTGATTTTCTTCAGCAAGAGTTCCATCATCTGCTGTGAATCCATTTCTCTGTGCACTCAGTTCGTTTGTGGTGTGTTCACGTTCGTAAAACAATTCTGACACCAGTTGTCACGTGTTGGGTATGGCATGCAACAAATAACTGTGCGTGGGTCTCGGATTCAGTGAATCTTTATTGAACACTCACACTTACATGCTTTACAACCATTAGCACTTGCAGTATTACAGTTACTGCTTACACAGTATCTCGGCCAATACTTCTGTAGCTCCAACTATCTTCAGTGGCATCTTCCTGAGGACTGTCTTCTTCGGTGGTTAATACCAGACTAACTTGTGTATCCTTCAGCATCTATCCAAAGACTGACTTCTTTATCTCTCTGCGTCTATCTTCCGCGGTGACTATTTCCAGACTAACTGTCTCTTGTCGAAGCTGGGCTTTTATAACTCGGCGGTTGCTATACAGTGCCTTCTGTTGTCTATCACTGGGGAAACGCTGCTTTGTTGATACCGCGATTCCTATGCAATGACCCATTGTTATTGCATTGTCTCTGTGGGAACGCTCCGTGTATTCGTCGTAACCATGGGGATTCAATGTTCTCAATACAACGGCTCACTGTTGGGATTACAGTATCGCTATTGTTACTTCCTAGGCAACGGTCTGTTCTAGCGTTTCCATAGAAGTGACTCTTCTGGATTCCAAACACCGTACAATATCTAATACTTACACCCTGTTGATATGGGTTATTCCACTACATGTATTAGTTCTAATGACCCACTATCAGGCGGATAGTCATTTCACAAATTGCAGAGTTTGCTGTTATCTTACTGTGGTTAATTTATATTATCTAGTGTTGGACCCATCACTACTTTTTTAATATATCTTTGATCATAAGATAACACTTAATAGAATAACAATATTACAATTGTAGTTAGTGTAGTGAAAGCGGCCTCCGTAGTCTAGAGGTAACGTTCCCACCTCATGACTCGTACGCGGGTTCAAATACCCGGCAGAGGTCGTCGAATTTTTAAGGGCGGAAAAATTCAGGGAACAAATCCTCTGGGAGGGACTTTAAGCCGTGGGTCCCATGTCATAGCTTTACGGCACGTAAAAGAACCTCATGTCTCCAAAGGAGGCCACTGAGCAAAATTACAGACGTTTCCCACCCAACAGTAGTCTCTAACACCTCTGGTAGATGGGGGGAAGCATTATAGATACCACTCAGCTAGTAGAGGCCGATCTCGCTGGCTGGGTGGGACTGATGGTGAGCACCAGTACCGGTAGGATATAGAGACTGGTAGAATATCATAGAGGGAAGCACAGTGGACCAAGACAGGTCTAAGTGCATGGGGAAACCCACCCTCTCGAATAACTAACTAACTAGTGTAGTGAATAAGACAACATAATATCATTAATTGTCTTTCTTCTTCCATGCATAAAAATTAGAGGAATTTCTTCATATTGTTACACGTTAGCTTACGTCCATCACCGCAACAACCGCTACAATCGAAACGGACACTTTCACAGCAATGAATAGGTGGAAACTGTGGAATTCCCACAGCGACAATCATAGTAACGAATTGTCGTTGAGTAACAACAGGAAATACTGCACTTCCTAAGCAACGGATTGTTGAACTAGAATAACGAGTCAGTCCTGAGAAGGCCACCACCGAAAGCAGTGCGGTATTTGCCGAGATATAGTGGAAGCAGTAATTGTGATAGTGCAAGTGATGATAATTGTAAAGCATGTGAGTGTCCAATAAAGATTCGCTGAATCCAAGACCCACGTGAATTTATTTGTTGCGGTGACAATATGCTTAGAAGTTTAAAACAGAAGGTTGATGAAGGTTCGCAGTTCATTACATTATGTCAGTACTCTTCTGGAACATCTTTACGGTTGTGATCTGGGTATTAATCAAGTATCTGAATTTTTTCTTCTTCTGATTTTGGGGTATTGGGTTGTTTAACCCTTTGAAGATTTTTTTAAATAACAACCCTCCCGTGCTATTGCAGTGTTATCTTAATTTTACACTATCATCAATTTATACCAATAAAATACATTCGTTGGTCAAAGAATATCACAAAAGACCATATGCTTGTCATCTGTTGATGACAGGATGAAATGAAAAAGTTAAACAGTTCCGTCCAGTGTGACTGGTTAAGATTTTCTTATGTCAATTATTCATGCCCTTACATGTTTCGGTCTTCAGAGACCATCTTCAGAGGGACACCTTTACATCAATACAGTTAGAAGCCACTATTACAGTACATGTTCTAAAAGTTAAAATATATACATACAATATAAATAATACACAGTTGGCTGTAAAATCTAAAGTGCGGGCCACAAACAGATACAGGACATCATTAAAGAACCCTCTTCTCGAGAACGACAAGGTGGCACACATTCGCCCCCCATCAGAAGAAATCATAAGAGGGACGACACGAACCAGCTTGGTTTACAAATTCCAATAGAATCTTAACAAACTAACTACAGATATTTTAATGTATTAGAACAGCCGCTGTAGTTGTAAAGACTTACATTTTACAGCCAATTGTATATTATTTATATTGTATGTATATATTTTAACTTTTAGAACATGTACTGTAATAGTGGCTTCTACGAGTAACTGTATTGATGTAAAGGTGTCCCTCTGAAGACCAAAACATGTAAGGGCATGAATAATTGAAATAAGAAAATCTTAACCAGTCACACTGGACGGAACTATATAACTTTATCATAATATTAGTGTGACAGACCAGAATGAAACAAATCAAATACAGGATGAAATACTAGTACAGGGTAAGTGCAGACTTCAAAATGTGAGGTGTGGCATGGCTGCTGGGACAGAATAGCTGACCATGTTTCAGGGATGATATTAATTGACAGCGAGTGAAGAAATATATTTAAACAGACATAATTTCATATTATATTTACAATGATGGAAAAGTTTTAAGAACCTATTCCAATGAAATATTTTATTGTAAAGTGTATGAACTTAGCTTAATAATATTAAGGTCTGCAGAAACTGTAATGTAATTATTTTTTTTTAATTCCAGAAGAGGATGATCCAATGTTGATATTGTAACGTGTTTACGTTACTGAATACGCCGTAGAGATCGTTAATTGGTTTATTGAACAATCTGCAAATATCGGCTACAATTACTTATCACACAGTTACGGGTTTCCACAGTTTAGAAACCCTACAACAAAATCTCTTAACACAATCTTCACTTGTCTTCACGCACTAATAACGCGGGAGCTATACAAGTCTCCCTGAATTACACACTTTCACTCGTNCGTAGTTCTCGTCCGAACACTAGACCAGCAGGCGTCAGGCCCGTAGTGTCGTGAGTGGATGCCCTGTAAGCTAGGAGAAAGAGGGGTAACCTCTCATCCCAGTCCCTTTGGTGCGATGAGACGACCTTCCGCAAGTGCTCCTCGATGGTCTTGACGTAGCGTTCCACCATGCCATCCGACTGTGGGTGCAGAACATAGTGGAAAAGCCTTTACAGTGGAACCACCATTTAATGTTCCTTGATTTAAGGGTCTCTCTCATTTTGTGTTCAGTCTCAATAATCCCATATCAGTAATGTCAGTGTAAGCGGCCTCCGTAGTCTAGGGGTAATGTTCCCACCTCATGACTCAAGGTACACAGGTTCAAACCCGGCGGAGGTCATGGAATTTTTAAGGGCGGAAAAATTCAGGGAACAAGTCCTCCGGGAGGGACTTTAAGCCGTGGGTCCCGTGTCGTAGCTTTATGGCATGTAAAAGAACCTCATGTCTCCAAAGGAGGCCGCTGAGCAAAATTATGGACGTTTCCCGCCCAACAGTAGTCTCTAACACCTCTGGTAGATGGGGGAGGCATTAAAGATACCGCTCAGCTAGTAGAGGCTGATCTCGCTGGCTGGGTGGGACTGATGGTAAGCACCAGTACCTGTAGGATATAGAGACTGGTAGACTATCATAGAGGGAAGCACAATGGACCAAGACAGGTCTAAGTGCATGGGGAAACCCACCCTCTCCAATAGCTAACTAACTAATGTCAGTGTTGAACTGCCTCCGTTTAATATTGTCACATGTATGAGTGACTGTAGATGGGGTTTGGATTGGAGTTTGCATTTATTGACCACTTACAGATCATAACTACAAGTAATTATGGTGGCATCACTATCTCCACACTTGACAAATTACTGGAGCACACACTAAGTCTTTTCAGTCTGCTGTGTATTCACTAGACATTGCTTGGTAATGGATCCAGCAGTGTCCTATTCTGTTCATGTCACTACCAGTCGGCAACTGTCTCACAACTGAACTAAGCTCTAAACTTATCCCATTGGCATGGACCACATAGAGAAAACAGCTCCCCATCCAGTCCATTTGCGCGCTGGCTGCTGCCTAGCAATGGCTGTTGCCTCATTTGTTTTGCGGTCGTTGCCTAGCAACCGGTCTGAACCCCATGACATTTTCTGCAGTTCAGTGTTCAAATACAATGATCCTAAAAGAAACCTTAAATGAAAGTTTTGTTGTTAAGTGTAAAATTTAAATCCATGTTACCACTCCCAATACTACTATAATCAGCAGCTAGGGTTAGGACAAGCAAACTTAAATGCCATGACGTAGAGTTAAATGATGTAACATGATTTCTTTTTTGTTGTTAATCTGAATGGACTGCTTAATGATGCTGAATATTCATCTTTATTTAGTGGAAGAGACAGATATCATGGAGTTGGAGAAACGATACTGGCTCTTGAAGGGACAGTCACGCACTGGAAAATTGGATCTGGACACCCTAATTCCACTCATCAGTCCCCCTGTTCCATTATCAGTTTGTCCAGGAGTGTTCGGAGCTTTTGATGAGAACCGTGATAACCATATTGACTTCAAGGAGATGGCCTGCGGAATCTCAGCAGCGTGCAGAGGGCCACTTACAGAGAGGCAGAAGTGTAAGTTTTGAGATTCTAACCTTTTTTCATTGCACTTATTTCCACGAATTTCTTGTTTATATGGTTAAGTATCAAGGTTTCTGTTTTTCTCTGACCTTCTCATTACATTTATGTAGGGACTGGGTGGTACAATTGTTAGTCATTGACAGATATGATACTTTCCCCTTTTCCATGTTCCTATACAAACCTTTATGACAGTTTTTAACAAATCACCCTTGTTTTAATGATGATGTGTTATACCTACTCTGTTTGTATTTTCCCAAAGTCTTTCTTTGAAGTAGTTATTTACTGTGAGATTACACTAATGTTTATTTTGTTTCTACTCATAACTTTCACTATCACCTTTTATATCCATGATTATTTTCATTTTTAATTTCATTATTATGTGTTCTTTTCACAGAGCGCTTAAAAGAAGCATATGGGTAAGGTCATATCTGTCTGTGTGCATATTTCATGTCATCTGTTGTTGGATTATGATGACATTTTGTATGAATGTTATGTGATTTGAAGGTGACCCCAAGCTTGTACTTTCTGTTTTGCTGCAATTGGTAATGCATTGAATTCCTCACTTTCCATGGCAATGGAAGAGAGAAGTCTGTATTTGTATCCACCTTCAAGACTATATGGTGTCACTACCGAGAAGATCACAGTCTTAATATTCACTGCCATAAAAACCTCAAAACTTACACACGGAAGCAATCGTTTATTAGGTATTATCCCAGTACTTTCTGGTGGGAAGTGGAAGAAATGAAGAGGTATCTTAATTGGAATAGCTGGTTATGTGTAGTATTTGAACTTGGTCTCTCCATTAATTTTAGGCATTAAAATTAAATCTGCTTTCTTCTTCATCATCTTCTTCTCCAGTTTGCTTCAAGGTATTTGACAGTGACAGAGATGGAGTTCTCTCAGAAGAAGAACTGGGGCACATGATTGATGTTCTACTGTTTGTTTGCCATGAGAACAAGTCTCCTGAAGAACTGGCACTGGATCCTTATGGACAGGCTGGTGAGTTATATGATACAGAGGGAATTATGTGTATCAGATGCTAGCTAGAATAATGATTCTAATTTGTTATTGGCTCCCGATTTATTTTTTCACATGTACTCATTTCCTACGCATCCGGGATAGCATAGTCAGTATATCAACTGGCTATGGGCTGGACGACCGAGGGGTTGGAGTTTGAATCCCAGTAGGGGCAAGATTTTTCTCTTCTCCATGTCGTCCAGACCGGCTCTGGGGATCACCCAGCCTGCTATCCAGTTTGTGCCAGGATCTCTTTTCCCAGGGGTAAAGTGGCCGGTGCTTGAAGCTGACCACTCACTTCTGACTAGTGCCAAGGTCAAGAAAATTTATATCTATACATCCACTCCCCCATATGTCTTCATGCATATTGCTTAATTAGTTAAGCACAGGGACAGCTTTACATTTTTCTCATTTCCATATACAGTCAACTCTCGATTATCCAGGATAATGGTGGGGATGGAAATCACAATTAATCAAAAACCTGGTTAAGACAAATTTTATTAAAAGTAGTACTGTAATACTGTACCTTCATAATATTATAGGCCTACCTGTATATAAATTTATTCAACCTCATTTTTATGTCATATCATGGCCTATTTAATATTTTTTTACATTACACTGAAGTATGAATTAGTTATTTCAATCACAGTCTTCAGCAACATCCAACACTTTTTACGAATATTCACACTTAACACTTAAAAAAATGTAATATTGTCGTTTACTTTTTCGCGGCATTTTCCTTTTTCTGTTGAATACTTAACACAACACGCTTCCTTTTACACCATGACATTTTGCTAACGCACTTGAAGATCGATACAAAGAAACTAACCGGGGCGATGTCTCTGGCCTTGAAACTTTCCACAAATCCTTGCATTCTTTCACCCCTACCCTAGAACAATGTGTTAGCATAACGGGACCAAAGAATGCAGAGCTCGGTTCACACTAGTGCGAAAATAGTGTTACAACTCACCATGTGAAACAAAAGTGAATGAATATTAAACAACATATAAGCCTCAAAAAAGCCTCAGTAGTCCCGGTTAAGCCGCAAACCAGTTAATCCACCCCCGGATAATCAAGAGTTGACTGTATATTCAGCCACCAGTAACAGAATTTTTGGTGAAATGTGTACTTATTTCCTCTTCTGTGTATTCTGTAGATATAAAATTATGCTGTAATTAAGAAGAAAATTCTAACACAATGTTTTTACTATCATAAAACAGCATTAAGAGATTTCTGTGGTCTGCTGGCTGACCGAGTAGCCCACTAACCAGCTTCATGGAGCGGAGGCCTTGAGAAGCCAGTAGTCACTTAGCTAGTGAAAGTGTTTCCTGCTTTCTATGGACCCTGAATGTTCTTTACCATTTTCACAAGGGCCTTTAAATGAACCTTACCTGGGTCAGATGAATCCAGTCTAAACCCTCACCCTGTGTCTTATTATTTCCCCATCCATTCCTAGTTCTCTTAAATGGTGCTTTCCCTTCAGGTTCCGATAACAGTACAAGTATTTACATATTACAGTTTTCATATGTACATGTGTGTATTACCCTTCCAAACAGACACAGCAGCAATCTTGGCTGACATCCGGAAGCATGCTAGTGGTGATGGACTGACAACTGAGGAATATCTTATGTGGACAGTGAATAATCCTCTACCAATGGACTTTCTGAATCTCTTATTCCAAGTAAGTGTATACACTTGCTATTTCAAAACAGCAGTGGCCATTACCTTATTTATGCAGTAACTTACATCTTACATGACATCTTATTAAGTAATTTTTATGTATGTATCATGGTTCATGCCATAAAAGTTGTACCTGATTGAACTCTTTCAAAACAGGAAACTGTTTTAATTGAAATGTTTGTGTGGTCCAGGTGACATTTCTTTTATACGTATATAGGCTTATGACGTCTCAATTATGAAGAATTATGAACAACAAAACACTTTCAAGTTGGCCTTGATTTAACAAAATAAATGAAATTTTGGTGTCATATTCTGTTAGTTACATGTATTTAATTACCAGTAAAATTAATTAACTTGTCTGCTTTCATGAAGTCACTGTCATATATTACATTTAAGTTGTTATTGACCATTATTCTGCTAATGGTTTTCTCATGTTTCTATTTCTGTTACATGCATAATGACTAAGTTTGCTGCACCAACTTGTGTTCTATGTGAAGTGCCTAATCTCAGTCAGATTAATAGATTGGCCCATTTTGTGAACCTTGAATTATTGTAAAAATTGAGGTTTTAACAGTGATGAGGGATAAGATTCTGGTCTTCTGGGTTGTGACATTGTATAGTCTTGAAGATGGATGCAAGTATCTTGGTGGAACCTGGCTGCTTCCATCTTCAGAGTCAAAGTGAATAGGTGTAGGGTGCGGATTCATTTTATAGGAAAATTGTCATGGATCAATCCAAAGAGCACAAGGAGATCAACCATTCAGAGCCTTGGTGACAGAGACTTTCTTAGGTCATGAGAATGGGAAAGAGGAAAGCCCCTTTTAAGGTCCATAAAAGGATGTTCTTTCCAGGGCCACTTCATAAGGCAATCAAATCAAGAGGTGTGTCTTCTCCATATACAGAAACTTCATAATTCTCTTCACCTTGTGAATTAGGGGCTCCTGTGACTCACTGAGGGAGTAACCATCTACCCTGTTTATGTTGTTAGTATGGAGCTCAACCTTTATTGTTTCCTTGATGAAGTGACCTATTCCCTGGATCTTTTGACCAGGGTAGGTGCCCCAGGTTTATGCTGTTTTCTGCCACATTTGTATATAACCATATTCAAGCCTCTGCAATATATCCATATCTTTTACAACAAATGTGAGGTGTAAGATGATATGTACAAAGATCCTTTCTCAGTTCCAGGGTCATCCATGTGGGATTTGTGGTGAAGAGAGTGGACCAGGGCACATTTTCCTCTGAGCACTAAAGTTTTAGCCTGCCAGTTAATCATTCTACCAATACTCCATACTTGTCTCTCATCTACAGCAGCAAGGGACCATATCTCCCCGTACTTCTACACAAATACACATATTGATGTGCATGCATGCGCACACATGCACACACTGGTGCTATATAAATGCTATTGGCACTTCCATTACAATTACAATCACTATGACAGCTCACATTCAGTGACTGTCTAAGATTCACTCCATTCCTTACTAGACTATTATGAGTGTCTTCTCGTCTACTGCAATGAATGACAAACGACAAATCACTGCTCACACATTGAACTCCCTTAGAATGAATTACTACTGTTTTATAACTTATATATGGCCCAAATATAGGTCACCGTTTCAAACGGTTCCTCTGTTATTCTGTCTTATCTGTTGCCATGGGAATCTGTGTTTGGGGTCCCACTGTTGACTGCGTAACCTCGAGAATGTATTTACCGAAGTGTTGACTAGCACATGGGCTTCCACCACTTTTTGTTGTTATTCCAGCTTTCAGGCAGTGTTTATCGAAGCGTTGCCTAGTAATGTTCATATTCGTCACACTACATTCTGTTGCAGGTATGTCACATTGTTCTTGGCCTACGGCCAGTATCACGAGAGGAAGAGGGAGACATTGTGAGAGGATGGCTGGAAAGGGAGGAACGTCGTGGATACAGAGTTGGTCAGTTCTGGTATCTGATTGCTATTGACTGGTGGAAAAGCTGGACCGATTATGTCACTTACAGGGTGAGCACGAGTCCTGTATTGTTTCTCAAACCTTGAAAGATATTGACTGAACCTCACATCAGAATGAAAACCTGTGTAAAAAAGGCATGTGAAGCAGAATGGAGCTCATTTAGCAAGGTACTTAGCTCATTTTGTAGGAATGTCATGTGGGACGCACAATAAGTTTTGTCATTCCACACTGAAAAATAACATGCCTCACCCATCCTAGGATTCCGTATAACACAATCTGGAAATTTTTGCCATGATACTAGTTGTTACATAACGCTGTAAAAGTAAAAAGTAAAAAAGTAAAGCTATCCCTGTACCAGGCCGTGAAGGCCCATAGGGTTGTGAGACAAGGGTCCCACACTATCTAGACAATCAACTCAAAGATGGTGGTAAGGTTGTCAGCCTTACGCGCCGGCCGCGCTTTACTCCCCAGGAAAATTATTTAATTAATTCCTGGTAATCATTATTGAAGGAAAGATAGAGGGCGGATAGAAGTGACAAGAAGACGTAAGAAGATGCTGGATGACCTTGGAGACAGAAGAGGATACTGTCATTTGAAGGAGAAAGCTCTAGATCGCATTAAGTGGANGATCTTTTGATAAGGCACCTAATGACATCCCTCCCTTACAGTATAAGCTGTTTTATTTTGTAAATTTTAATGGGAAACAGGTTTTAATATATTTCTGTTTAAATTATTTTCAGCTTAAGTTAATGTAAATTGCTTAGTGGGGGTGAAAGATTTCCAAATATGTTATTATTATTAATATTACTCGGAACTTTCAGATCAAGAATCTTTTCTGTGATCATAATAGGTTTGGAAGTGAATTCCAAGATCTTTGCATAGCTGGATTCTGTGGTTTGTATTTTTTTCACACGTTTTAAAAATATATTTATTGGAAAGTCAGATTAGAAATCCTTTTAGAATCTTAAAATAAGAAATGAACCAAAGATTAATGTTTTCCTGTGGCATAACTGCTTGATAAACCCAAGTACCATACTTAAGCTTAATGTTCTTGTGTAGGCTGGCAGTGAGAGTCCAGTGAGCAACTCAACAAATGGAAGCGTCCCAGGAAGCAATACAGGTAGCTTGAAGCGCACTGGCCGTCTGTCAGGAAAACGAATGCAGCAGCAGTGCTCCCTTGTAGAAGACTGTGTTGCCCTAGACAATAATAGTTCTGTGGTGGTAACAGGCATAAATCCACTTGACAGTGCAGTGCCATGGGATGCACTTGGTTGGCAACAGCGTGCCCTCGGGGCAAGTCCAAAGAAAGCCAGTTCCAGCTCATTGAGTCTTTTGGGCACCCAGGATTGTTCTAGGTAATCTTAAGTGACGAGTTCATATACAAGGTGTAACTGAAAGGTGTGGAGAAACTTTGGGCATGAGATTTATATACCAAAATAAGAAAAAGAAAATTTCCGTATTGACGTGTCTAGAAACAATTTGTGAGTTGAAGCTGAAATGATGATGCTTTGGCACATTGCAAGATGTCCTCAATAACACCTGTTATGACCAGCTGTGGAGAAACTTTGTGCACAAGATCCGCATACCAAAACAAGAAAAGATGTCATTATCAACATGTGTCTGCAAACTTATTTTTTGAGTTAAAGCTGAAAGAATGCATGTTGATGCTCTGGCATATCTTGGCCATTCTATTCAAGGTATACTCAATAACACCTGTCATGACCAATGAATAAGTAGAGAAGGGCCTACTGCATGCCATCATGCCCACTAGTTTTGAATCCTCTGGTTTTTACCTGTGGGGACATATAAAAACCCTTGTGTATGCAGCTTCTGTTGACTACTTAGAGGCAGTTCATAATCACATTGTGGATGCCTGTCAGGACTATCTACAACTACCCTGGTATCTTTGAACGAATGTGGCAGTCCATGATGAGACATATCAAGGTGTGCATTGAATATCACGGAGGACGTTTTGAGCACTTACCAAAAATGTACTCTTTCAGCTAGAACTCACAAATTAAATGTTTCCAGACACATATTGATGAGGATATATTTTTCTTTTGGTTCTTGGAACTCATGCTCAAAGTTTTTCCTAACCTTTCAGTTGCACTCTGTCTATGTATAACAACGACCATCAGCTTATTTCTTCACATGTTTGTAAGTTTTAAGAAATGTGTCTTGTCTTTGTCAGTTGGAAGATAAGGGCGTGAATATGTTACAATTTACAGCTTGCATATTTGTTTAATCAGTAGTCATGTGCAGCTTTCTGTTGTATATTCAATATTTCAGGTCTCCTAGTGTCACATCAAGTCCCAGCCATTCCCCACGGCAGCCAAGGAAGGCCATGCCAAGTTACTCAGTGGGCCCTCCCCCAGCACCAGGTCCTATAGATAATACAGTTCTGGTTGCAACCCCTGCTTGCAAAGTGGTGACACTCACAGGTGAGGGAGGGAAACTGAAGCGAAACCTGATGCTAGTGAGATGGCGAGACTTTGAGTTGGTACCTGACTCACTGTGGAAAGCTCTTTTCCAGTGGTATGGAGGTGCTCCTGCTTTGCCTAGACAGGTGTGTGAGTCTTGTCAGTTAAGTTTCGTTCAAGAATTGTAAATTGATAGTGAGCTTTATTTGGTATCTTGAAAGATTCTGTAATTCATTGGTTATACTTGTGTGTTAAATAACTCCATTACTAGAACCCTACATTTCTACACAACTATAAAATGCAACTTCTGACATTGTTCTGAAGAAAGCAGTCAGTCACTCAGTCTGTTTCAGTTTATCATAACCAGGGTCCAGGATTTCAATTTTGATGTTTTCTCTGCATATCTGTTCCATTCTTACAAGTAGTTGCTTTACAGACTTCCACAGTGAAATTATGTATTCATTTCTTGCTTCCCTCACCAGAACCATGTATGCAGTGCATCATAGTCTTAATATGCCACATGAATACTTACAAATATATAAGTGAAGATTTTTGCTATTCCTGAAAATACATTAGAATGTTAATGGGGACTTTTGTTCTCATCGGATCACTTTCTAAAAGTCACATCTCGCTATGCAGTACTACCACATGTTGGTGACTAGACACAGGGTTTGGAGTGATATTGAATTTACTGAATGCTTATGACTCATAGTTATAAAAACTATAATACTGTTACTGATCTACAAAGTCTGCATATCATTATAGCACACACTAAGTGTTCTCAGTTTCGTTCCCTCTTCAGCGGTTATTGTTTGGTAGTGGAATCTAACAGTGGAGATACCTCTGCTTCCTTGCTTATGGCCAGCCACCAACTGTGACTACACACTCACAACTAACTGCTTACCACTGACTGCCCACTGACCCACCTGTGGTCCTTGTTGTATAGCCTTGGCATGGACCACATAGATAACACAACTTTCCATGGTTCTTCTGTTGTGTGTGTATTTGTTCCTGCAGGAGCATGTTTACTGGGTTGTTGCCTAGCAGTGGCCGCCTTTTCTTGCTTCACTGCTCCGCTTTTTAGTCATCATGTCACAATACAGTGAAGTTATACCAGATATCCATATATGTGTACCTGTGCTGTTAATTGTGGAGATGCATTGAATTTATTGAGCGCTTATGACTACAAATTATTGTAACACTAACTACACATGCTACAAATTACTGTAGCCACGCTAAAGTCTTCAGACTCTGTAATGCCTTCACTAGTCTTTGCTTGATAGTGGCTCCTAACAGTGGAGATTCCTCTGCTTCTGTGCTCATGGCTGACCACCAACTTCAACTACTCACTCTGGTCCTCATTATGTAGTCTTGGCACATACTATACAGTAAACACTGCTTCTGACAATTCTTCTGTTGTTGCCACATAAACATGTGTACTGTGCCATTACATAGCAACAGCCATCTCTTCTGGCCCTGCTAGCCTGCCTTTCAGGCATCATGTTACAATAGTTTTTCCATTTTCTGTTTCATAGCTGAAACTTCTGAAATATGGCTAATGACATAAAATCATAATCAAGTTTTATTATGATTCATAAATAGATCAGAGTTTTTGATTATGGTCTTATATTGTAGGTTATAATTCCCAAGAACAGTCAACAGTTGGAGCTAGAGTTATATCCGTTGAATCTTCGTTTGCTTCGGCACCAAGCTCAGCCTGTCCGAGCTCCACAGACAACATGGTCTGGAATGGTAGGAGGATATGGAGCAGCTGCCCTCAGTAAGTCATGAACGTATAAACCACTTCACTACATATGGTCAGAAAGAAGCATAAACACTCAGAAATTGACATCGTGATCCCTATTGCAGACTTCTATAGCTGGAGCTTTAGGGGACAGAAAGTATTGAGGTGAACAAAATTTTGTCTACTAATTAGGTGCTCAAACTTTTAGCTCACAGTTTTGCAACAAGGGCTCTGCATGTGTATTCGGATGTGAACTTAGACAGTATAAGGAATAATAATTGGTGCAGTTTGCTAAAGTTTGTAAGGTCTGAAGCTTGAATTTCATAGATATAACTGTGAAATTGAACCAAGTTTATTCATTGTATTGAATCCTCTGTTTGTTTCAGGCACAACAGGCTATGCGTATGTGTCAAACCTACCAACACCTCCAAAACGTTACCTAGCTTATGTGGCTGCATTCAGTCGCATGGCAACAGTTAAGCAGGTGTATGATTTTTTATGTTCTCGCTTGAGGATTCGGCCAGAAGACATGAGACTTTGGCATTACCGAGATGAGGTCAGTTTAGTAAATTAACAGAGTGTCAGTGTAACCCTTTCCACTCTAAGAGCCAATGAAATCAGCTCGGTATACATGCATCGAAATCTTCACCACCAAAGAGACAGACTCATTATTAACCACTTAGTATAGCATTTCTGTCAGCAGATGGCATGAAATTCATATACCAGTGTTTAGAGGAAAGAGCAGGAGATAGGTGGGTTGACAATATTAAAATGGATCTTAGAGAGATAGGATGGGATGGTATGGATTGGATTGATGTGGCTCAGGATAGGGACCAATGGAGGGCTCTTGTGAACACAATAATGAACCTTCGGGTTCCATAAAATGCTGGGAAGTTCTTGAGTAGCTGCACAGTTGGTGGCTTCTCAAGAAGGGCTCAGCGCCACGAGTGAGTGAGGAAGTGAATAATTTGTTCATGCTTTTACTCATTAGCAGCATATTTAATATAGAAGTCTGTTTTTTCTTATGAAAACAAACCTAAAATTAAATCTGTATATGTATATCTGAATATCACAATTAGAAGACTACTGTCGCATATATGGCTATGACTATAGATTGGTTTTGGGTTGATGACGTGATTTATTGCAACCTTTAAAGAAACGCATGACTACACTTTACAGTTCACTATTACACACATGCACACGCACAATAGTATCCACAGACATATCTTCACTACCATTGCTTGGTAGTGGCTTGCAGCAACAGATGTTCGCTTATGTCTGGGTACCCAAACTGTCCCCGGCCTCAGCTACCAACTTCTAACAGCAACAGCTCACAACAGCTGAACTGAACAGTCCTCTAACTGCAATTGCTGACTGGTCTGGATTATAATGCCTCGGTACGGACCGCATAGAAAATGTCTCTTTTATTATTGTTGTGTTATCTTGTTCCTGTGGAAACATCATTGCTTGCGGAACCATTACTTAACAGCGGCTTTTGTATAGGTGCTTGTTTCATGGTCGTTGCTTAGCAAGGGTTCTGCATGCCACATTATTACATTAATTTTGCATTGTTAAAATACTGCAGTCCAGATTGTATCATGTAGAGCCATTGCTGGGCAGTGACTGCGAGATAAGCAAATATACATAGGTTGGATAAAAAGTAGTGGCAACGCCTCTATAGTTCTGAAATGACTTTATTATCCAAGGTAAACACACTTACATTCCTTCAATATAATCACCCCCCATATGTACCACCTTCTGCCAAATTTGTGGAAAGCGTTGTACACCATCAGTGCGTCCACTTCTGTTGATGTCCAGGAGTGACCGCCCTACAGCACGAATAATCTCCTCTCTTATGTTGTAACGTAACCCTCGCAGTGGTTCTTTCAATTTGGCAAAGATATCATAATCGCACAGAATCATATCGGGTGAGTATGGCAGATGTTGCCGTATCTCCCATCGCCAGCAGCGAAGGAGATCCTTGATGGCGTCAGCAGTATGAGCCCTTGCATTGTCATGAAGGATGATGGGGTTTGTTTCCAACAAGTGTCCTCGCTTTGTCCTCAGTGCTGGACGAAGATGATTATGCAGGAAATTGCAGTAGTAGGCAGTGTTTACTGTCTGTCATTGATGTACAGTGTGGTGCAATATCACTCCATGAATGTCATATGCCACAATGAGCATTGCCTTCACATTACTCTGTGTAGGGCGCACTTTCTTTGGACGAGGAGAGCCAGGATGCTTCCATTCATTTGATTGTCACTTCAAGTGAGGTTCGTATGAGTGAGCCCAAGTTTCGTCCAGAGTGACGATCCTTCCAAGGAAGTCATCACCTTCCTTCTGGTACTGGTCCAAGAAGTCCTCTGCAATTGCATAATGTTGCCATTGTTGGACCTCGGACATTGTATGGGGTACCCAACACGCTGCAATTTTGTGGTATCCAAGAATATCGTACAGAATGTGGAGCATGGTTTTGTGACATACGCCTGCCTCAGCAGCTAACTCCCATGCAGCCCATTGACAATCGACATCCAGCAAGAAAGCAAGAATCTGAATTGTGTGGTTGCCAACATGGGGTCGTCCTGAATGGCATCCCTCTTCATGAAACAATTTCACCCATTGTGCCACTGTGCGATATGGCAAAGCAGTATCACCACATGCTTTTCGCAATCCCTGATAACAGTTTTGTACAACCTCGTGCAACTTCAATTGTTATCCAGGAGTGTTGTTCTTGTTTCATAAACATGTTCTCATGGTGCTTGAACTGGGCTCCTGCACTTCAAGACGATGCACAATGCAACTCAATGAAACACAAACAGAGCCACTCACTGCACTACTTCAACTGAACTTCTGCTGTCAGCTGCAGACAGCGCTAGTGCCACCTGACGCACATCTTTCATGTTACAGCAGTGTTGCCACTACTTTTTATCCAACCCTTGTACAAGAGACATTACTGAGTAACAGCTTCACAAACAGACATGTTCCCATGGCAGCAGTTGAACTGCAATGAGTAATTGTGTTTTCTATGCAGTCCATACCAAGATATTATGAGTGGGACACTTTAGAAGCTGCAGTTAGTTGAGTTGGAGTCAGTCAGAAGAGTAAGAGGTTGGTGCGAGATGGCAGCCAGCCTGGAAGTCAGTTTTGAGATATTCACTAGCCAGTAAGTATGTAAGCAGAGGACACTGTTAGGATCTCTTACGGCTAGTGAAAACAAATTGAGAGGACTTAGTATGTGTTATGGTGAGAAGATGATTGCATGAATTGGCAAGAGCGTTATAATTACTTGTAGTTACCATATGTAAGTGGTCAGTAAATCCAATCACCAATACAAAACCCATCCACAGTCATTTCATGCATGTGACAGCATAATATTCATAATACTAAGGCACTATACTGATACTAGTTATGTTGAGAGAAAAAATTATATTAATTTTAATTCATGTCCTTAGAACAACATGTTGCTGATAGAGGATGAGGAGCCAACACTGGAGGACCTTGGTGTTTTAGATGAAGACCAACTTCTCATAGAGGTTCGAAACAAAGATCTCACATGGCCAGAGGAGATGGGATCACTTGCCATACCAATGCAGGATAAACGTAAGCAGGGTAAGTAGACATTTCCTGTGGAGAGGATTCTGCGAGATAATTTTACTGAAGTAAAAGCACTTAGTTCAGTAGAAGAAGTATTGTTCCTGTGTTCACAGTTATGTACTTGGGGATGGTGAGAATATAATCAGCATCTTTCAAGTAATTAACATTTTCCACAGATATAAGCCATGTGGTTGTATGTGTCTTCTTTACTGGTGCTACAACTGTGTGTGGGTCTTGGTTCCATAGCAGTATATTTTTCCAGGGTGGGAGTCATTAGTTCTACAGTCAGCTTGTATACCATTTGTAACTGTATAATTCATGCAGTGTAATTTATTATTCTGAAGTTAAGGAAAAACAATATCTATATATTTTTCAAATTGAATTCTTATGAAAACAGCAGCAGAAAGTGTTGCTATGAAAGTCTGAAAGGAATAGCATTTGATATACATCCTCCAGATGGTGAGATGACATTGTGTTCAGTATCGTTGAACAAGAGACATTCTGTCATTGCTGTATGCCACATGATCTGCAAGGTACCCATGCAGCCTTGCAAATGCAAGACGCAAGACAAGAAGAAAATGTGATGGGTAGGTTGCAAAGATGAAATTTTGCTATAAAGGATGAATGTCCAGTATATCAGCACCTGAGTGACTTGGCAAGCAGCAGAATGTCCAGTATGTTGACATCCTGCGTCTTTTTGAGGAGTCCTCCTGTTACTCTGTTTATGTGCTTAGCCCAAACAAAACGTGGGTTTCAACATTATCTTTATATAGACAGTCCATGCATGAAATTTGTTTTTTGTGCATACAGCTATTCTAATCAGATACAAGAGTTTGCTGACACTGTGAACTCAGACTGCAGATACGTTTTGTTTGTCATTCTCTTTTCAGCATCTATAACAGTAGGATTGCTCTTCACACCTGATAAATGTATGTGGGAGAGGTAAAATATTTGAGAGAGAATTAAAATTTATATTATTGGATTTATGTCATTGTTGTCAATGGCAGATTGTTATCACGTGTCTGTAATTTCCTTCGGTCATGTTAAGCAGTTTTACAAACAGGGAAGAAAAAGTGAAGGTAGGATAGTGTTGCTACTAAATAAGATATACTAGTGTTCAGTAACGGATTCAGTTCCTCCTTATGCTTCTGTCTGTTATCACACTAAAATGCGTTCAGTAGACCAGTGATCTGCAATCAGAATGGTAGGACCTTTTAAACGCGCATCTGTTAGTCATTTTAGCATGTGTGCAAGATCTTGAATAGCAGTATGCTGACATTGACTCAGAAGAAGAGCTCGAAGATACCACACATCAGCATCCATCATCTGCTGAAGAAAGTGATGAAGATTTAGAGTGGCGCCACCATCTTCCCTCTGATAAGGTAGATGTGCAGCAATTTGTGAGAGAACAGTGTTTGCTGAACAAAACAACTTCCCAATATTACTGAAAATTCACAACCTCACAAGTTCTTTTTCCTGTATTTTCAGACCATCCTGGCAGTAATTGTACCAGAGACCAACCAATATATGCAACAGGATGCACAAGCAAGAAATAAACCAGATATGGCATATTCTTAGCAAAAAAGTATAAAGTATCTGCACATTTATAGTTCAGATGGGTCATGAACGCAAGCCCAGTAGGAAGCAATGCTGGACCAAAGATGAACTGTATCATGTTCCTTTGTGCTCCGGTGTGATGCCGTATGATCATTCTGCATGATTCTGAAACAGCTGCATATTGCGGACAGTCAGAATCCACCAACTCAAGACAGAGTTGATCCCAATTTGCAACAGATTATGGAAGGTCAGACAAATATTTGACATTCTAAATTCTGAATTTTCAGAACTGTGTCATCCAACAGAACATATGGCAGTGGATGAAGTAATTGTAAAATTCAAAGGGAAAGTTGTCTTTCAGCAGTACATTCTAAAAAAAAATAAATAAAGAGATTTTGTATAAAAATTTATACTTTGTGGTAGATGTGGTTACACATATTACATGAAGATGTACCTGGAAAAACAAAGAAACATGGCTAGCACAGATGTTAGACCCACACAAGGAGCACTACTAGAACTGGTTTGGGAAGTTAAAGGAGCTGGACTCAAAATATTCACAGGCAATTATTTCACCTCATCTAAACTTTTCAGTGATGTACACAACAAGAAAGTAAATGCATTCGGTACAGTTCATCACAAGATTAAAGAGGTGCCGCCAGACAAGAAGTTTATGACCTCATCGATATGCACATTCTACCTGCAGAAGGTAACTTCAAGGAAGGTGGGGAAGCTATGAAGCTTCTGATTATTGAAGACTGTAGAACACATATGTGTTATACTGACTTGAGTGATAGGATGGTGAACATATACAGCATTATCAAGAAAACCCAGAAATGGATGAAAAATGTGTCTTCCAGTTGTTGGACCTAACCATTCTGAATTCATACATTCTGTGCAAGCCTTGTGGGGTAAATATGACCCATCTGAAATTTAGGGAGCAGCTGTTTAATTGGGATGTATAAATAAATATAAGCGATATATGTATTTTTTTTAGTCTGGTGCAGTTATAAGTTAAAACTGCCACTTTTAATTCCATTCATGTGCCAGACAAGGGTTTAAATGTCCCACACTTAAAAGGTAATAAATACAATGAAATTTCCATTTCAGATTTTTTTTTTTGATAGCTGTGAATATGCAACACTAAACTAAGGAAAATCTTAATAGAGTCAATTTAACACAGAGATTGTGATTTGGAATCATTGAAAATTAATGTTACACAAGGGAAACTGCTAAGTCAAAGATGGGGATTCCACTGTACAGGAAAAGCTTTTATTCCAACATATGGTCTGCGTAGTTTTCCAGAGGAAACATTCCATCTTTGTGGATAGGTCAAGTAGACAGTAATATTTTCCATGATGGACCATTTTCATAAACCTTAGTGTAAGTAATGCATCAAAGTTTTTGATCAGAGAATTTGGGGAAAAACATGAATGAGTTGTGCAGTGAAATAAAGTATTATATTTTATGAATTTTATTAACTTCTGTATGAAATATGGTTCATTAGTTTTCTGGACCTTTGCTTATCCCTCATTGTTAATGTCATGACAATGTCACTCGTAACCACTGTCATTTGTTTGCAGTGCCTACAGAAAAGGGAGCTACTGGTCTTAACAATCTGGGTAATACATGCTTCATGAACGCAGCACTGCAGTGTGTGAGCAATACGTGTGCTCTCACGCAGTACTTCACAGGCAACATGCACCTTTATGAACTGAATAGGAATAACCCACTGGGAATGAAGGGACATATTGCTAAACGATATGGTGATCTTATACAAGATATTTGGAGTGGCACTGCTAAGACTATAGCGCCATTAAAACTCAGGGTAAGGCAGTCTGGAAGGTGACAATTACTGTTATTACTATGAAATTTATTTCTTAATTGCACAGTTACATAATTGTTTGAATGTTTTTTTCAGGCGAATGTTTTCTCTTACCTTAAGGTAAATACTTAACTTTCACATTTTCACATTATTGTTTAATGATTGAGGATGATTTGTGCATCATCCTTGTTGTTCATAGTGATCCTACTGTAGAATGATCTGAGAGTTCCTTTTGTTATTACAGTGCAAAACCGATCACCTAATGGTTCGGCAGGCATTTAAAAACCTTTGATGCCCTGGCTGTGGAAATTTCTCAACGACTGGAAAGGGTTAAAAGTATAATTTAATGTACAGGTATTGAACAGTTGTTGAACATCTGGTAGGCAGACAAATAGCTTGGTTGCCAGAAAGAGATGGATCAGCATTTTCAGGGAAGTTGCCATGCTTCTGTGTCCACTCAGTATTTAACTTCTTTAGACGTGGTTCACCTCTATATCTGTGCCATGAGTGACCAATTAAGGTTGCTAGAACTCCAGAAGCCAACTTCCAGCCACCACATGGGAAATCAATTGCCAACCATAATTTTCTGGTTGGCTTGGTGACTGTGTGTGCGAGGGCATGGACACATGCATGAACACACAAACACACGAATATATATTCTGTCCCTTTGGTTCTTGTTGCAGTGGACAATAGGAAAATATGCTCCTAGGTTTAATGGTTTCCAGCAGCATGACTCACAAGAGCTTCTTGCATTTCTTTTGGACGGCTTACACGAGGACTTGAACAGAGTACATGACAAACCATATGTTGAACTTAAGGACAGTGATGGCCGTCCTGATGTCATTGTTGCACAAGAGGTGAGTAACTGCTATTCAGATGTTAGAAAAAAATCAGGGCATATTGATAATGTACATATGAACAATGCATAGATTGGTTAGAGTTGATGGAAATACTGCCTGCTGCCAAGATAACCTTGGTATAGTGGTGGATAGGGAAAAGTAATGGAGGCATAATTAGACTGGCACACTGAATGTTAGGAACGGAGGAGGCTGACTGAAAACTTTTACTTTGAAGAGTGTTACCCATACAAGATCAGTTTTTCTGTTTCTGTGTTCTTGTCCTGGGCTGTAGTATGGACACATTTCTTCTACATAATGGTGATGAAAGAAGTTCATGTTTTACTGTAGGAGGTTTTACCAGACCACATTTGTTTTAATGATGTGTGTTTCAGTGTAAGTTTAATTGTTTTAGGAATATGTTATTCTCTTAAATTGTTATTGTCCTGCTTTATAATGTAAGGTCTTCCATTTGCTGCCCCATTTTGTTATGCATTTGGTGTAGGAAGCTTCAACAGTTTTAGTTTTTCTATTTTGTTATGAAGATATGAAGTGTGTGTTGCAAGAGAATGGCTAATTAATAATCTTTACACCATACAGATGTACAAGTGATTAGAAGCAAAAAATCACAAGTTGTTTTGAATGTATTTAATTACAGTACACTTCAATTATTCATGTTAATGAAGCTGGTAAAACACATATAATTGAAAAACATGTCTAGTTAAGTAGGAATCTTCATGTGTGATCTGGAGACCATAGTGATTTTTTAAATTTAGAAATTTATGCATAGTGTCCAGTTTGTTTAATTATGTTGAGAAATGTAAGACTCAAGGAGGAAGTCTATGGAAGGTAAAATGTGTGTTCCTTCTTCTGTGCAACTTTTGTTTAAAGCGTTTTTTGAGAATTACATTTGAGATATATGCAGAAATGCAGGTAGGTCCTCATGTAAACTGATTATTAAAGTTGCCCAGTCTAAATGAAAATTGACAAATTGACAAGACTTGACATAAATATTTCTCAAGTATGTTTTTTTCCCCCCCCTGTCTAGGCTTGGGAGAATCACATTCTTCGCAACAAATCCATCATAGTGGATTTGTTTCATGGCCAGCTCAAGTCCAAAGTGACATGCAAAGTGTGCGGACATGAAAGTGTCCGGTTTGACCCATTCAACTACCTGTCTCTACCTTTACCTATGGAGAGCTATGTCCATGTTCAGGTTATTGGTAAGGTTTCTTCGCCTTTGATCATTTTTATATGCCATTTCATGAGAACATTTTATATCTGTTAAAAATAGGGTGTTGTCATGTATTTATGAACATAAAAAAGTGTTAAAAATGTAAACGGACTGTTCATGTGAAAAAGAGACAACTAGCAATTGTGTCTGTCAGTACAGTTTACATATTTAATGACTGTCATATTTATGTAAAAATGTCTTTGTTACATTTTCCAACATATGAATACAAAATTTATATGGTCCTTTGTTTTTTAATTTTTTTATGCTTGTGCTGTAAAATTGTGTCTCATAATGTTATGGGAACAAACGGTAAAATACACCTTATGATTTATCACTGGAAGAAGGGTTGATCATGTATATGAAGCCATATTATAGTTGGGTGAATGCAGTAAATATACAGAATATGGCTTTTTGCATTTGCCTAAACAGTTCATATTCATAGTTATTAAATTTCTGTTTTTCTCTGTCTTTATTCAACAGAGAATAATGAAAAGAGATGAAATTTTGTGCACAGATACTTAGTTATTTGTAAATGCTGTTTTTCTGCTTGATCTCCATTGAATTCTGTGGTCTTATGCCACCTGGAAAGAAGGGTTTGTATTTCTTGTTGGCAGGAATTCCGTAAGGTCATGTTGTCATTTTTGCACCAGTCTCATCATCATCCTCCAACTTTCATCCATGAAGGGCATTCTTCAGTGAACGGAAAAGATTTTGTCTGATGGGACAAAATCCATGTTGCGTGGTGGATGGGGAAACACAGTCCAGTGCTGTTTTATAATGGCTTCTGTTGTTCACAAACTAGTATGCAGTTTTGTGTTATTTCCCCCCATCTTTTCAGATTAAACTTGCTGCATTTGGCTCTTGAGTCTCTGTAGAGTATCGATGTATGTCTCAGAATTGGTGGTGGTTCTTTTCTCCATAATATCACACAGAATTATCCAGATATCAAAGCTGAGGTTGGGCAGCCACTACATGGCTCACAATATAGGCTGGATTTCTCCATCACACATTTCACCAAGCATGCAGTTATGCTTGTGTGACAGTGGCTTCTCTGTAAACTATTTTCAGATGTTTGTGAGTATTCCTTGCTGGTTGCTTCTCATATATTAAGAACTATGTGATGAGTGTTTATGACAAACTTTGCTATCAGGCGACATTTTGAAAATTTACCGCACAGGTGACATTTGGTAGAAAATTCTGAAAATTTACTGTACAGTATGGGAAGATCAAGAAATAATGTACATGGAATTTCAGCTCTTTTCATTGATTTTCTGCTGGGGAAAAGAAATTTAGGTCAGTGCTTTGTGACTCCTGTGATACCTTAAAATCATCTTCCCATAATTTGATACAGTATAACCTTTGAAATTGAAAGAATGTCATTAAATACACCAAAAGTTAATCGCCCAGTCTTTGTTACCAGTAGATGGGTAGTTGCTGTATGATATTATATATTTTATTGTAATAATTGAACTTATAACATCTCATAACAGTTATCCGGTTGGATGGTTCTGTTCCTGTAAAGTATGGCCTAAGGCTGAACATGGATGAGAAGTACAGCAGCGTGAAAAGTGCACTATCTAGCCTGTGTGGGGTTCCTGCTCATCTTCTCAGACTAGCTGAGGTCACAGCGGCCCAAATCAAGGTGTGTGTCTCCCTGTAGGTGTGCATGCTGCCATGACTGTTCGCAATTATCGGTCTTGCAAAAAAGTTAATAAGGAACAGAAGAGTGTGTTCTGATGGGAACATTATTCAGTCACATGTAAGAAGAAACACAATTTTAATTGAATCATTTTTGTTCAGGGATTTTCAGAATCGGAACTTATGATGAACTGTTCTGATTTTGATATATTATAGCGGAAGTACTGGTAATAATGAATGAGTAATGTGATGATTTTTATAATATACT
>NW_019735471.1:320866-337995 GCF_002891405.2 Cryptotermes secundus | reverse complement strand
GGTGACGTCACGCGGTGACGTAACGCGCAACGCTAACGTAACCGTAATCAACGTCCTACTGTGACGTGGCACTCATTACGCCACAGGCAAGCACTGCAGCTATATAAGTGGATGCACAGTGCGTATCGATGAGTTCGAGTTCGAGTTCCAGTGTGGCTACCGCCGAAGACATTCCGAGTTATAAAGTAACAGCCAGCCGACTACAAGTTGGAGTATAGCAGCCGTCGCGGAAAGAAGATCCGGACGTGTGTGTAATTGTGTAATTGGGAGCGCGTGATACAGTGATACATAGCTCCCCTACTGTCAACGTGTTACTACTGAAGACAGAGTGAACTGATTTGCGCATAGGGTTATAAGTCGTGAAACCCCGCAACAGTGTTAACAGATTAATGCGCTTAGGGTTATAAAGTGTGAAACCCCGCAACTGTGAGATAATTAATTGTAGCCGTTATTTGTAGATTGCTCAATAAACCAATTAACCATCTCTACGGCGTCTTCGGTAACGTAAACACGTTACAATACTAAATGAAGATAGTTTGGAAATTCCATTTCAAATTTGGAAACAAATTTACATAAATGTGGACTGTCTGACATTTAAGATTTTGCTTCCCAGCAATAGAATCATTAGTTTAATACTGGACACTGTTGAAACATAACAGGCAGCATTTTTTATTTAGAGTTTTAATACAGTATTATATTGCTGTTTCTTTTGAGCATTTTTCAAAGTGTTGGACCACTTTACATTCTGACACAGGTCTGTTTCTAATTAATTTATACTGGATTTCATGCAGAGAGATCCAGTCTGATTTTTAACTGGACAGTATAGTCATTGACACTCACATGACTCTAAACCCACTGACACTGTGTGAAGAGTGAAACAGGATGCTACAATATAATATGAGCCCTGTACCACAGGGGAAATTTATGCAGTTCTGAGGTGTTAATTGTTGAAGTGACATACCAGACATATAGCATGAATACAAACCAGTCAGCAGGAGAAAATATTAATGAGTAAAATTTGATGAAATTGATAGTTTGGGATACGTGGGTAGGAATAAAATGCGAAAATGGACTCTACCATAATAATTTATATTGATATGGATTGGTTGTAGCTGACTTAAGGATTCTGTTCTTAACAGTGTGTCGTTACTTAAGCTTTATAAACTATTTGAAAAGGAACTTTTTATCTTCTGTTACAGAATGTTCCTCCGGATGACCAGAAGATAAAAACATTGGTCACCAGTTCATTGTATGCATATGAACTGCCTGAGAATACGAGTTCAGGTTCTGTGTCAGGTGGGGAGGAGGAGCGACTGTCATTGTGTTCACTGAAATCGCAAAGAGAAGCCCAGACTTTCACAGCAATCCAACGCTCCATTCAACCCAAACAACAGTCAGCAGGTAAACTAAGTTGAAAGTACTGAGGAAGAGTATACAGTGGAATTCCAATTTAATGTTTGGTTTCATTGATCCAGGGTCAGTGTGATCTCAGTGTTCTATTTCCACCATTGAAGATTTTCCTCAGTTTAAGTGTTTCCCAAAGAAATGCTTGAAGCGGTTTCAGTTATTATGATTTACCTTAAAGAAATACTGAAGTATGAGTACGAAAAGTTGACACAGCAACTTTAGTTTATTGACTGCTACACTTCTGTTGTGGGACATGGAGAGGGGAGGAACTGGGAATATTTTTGTAGTAGATGGAAACTGAAATTTGTTAATTTGCCTTTCATGTGATTGAAGAGTTCTCCATCTGTCTTTTCATGGCAGCCAGTGATGGTATTCCTCCATGGTCCTGAATGAAGGAAGACACTGAGTGATTTAAAATAAGTGGCCCAAGAACCAATATGATTCTTAATTTGCCGTTTAAGGAATTTTAAGGGTCCCAAACATTTTTCTGCTTCAGACAGTTTTGCATTTAGTACTTCTAGATGAAGAATTTTGCATAGCCATAAATTATGTAATTACAACTCTTTATTGACCGTCACAACACAACAAACAGAAAAAATCAAGGTCAGCGCCCAGCTATGGTTTCGCTACATGTTTCAGCCACTAATGGCCATCATCAGGCAGACACATATTAACGAACATATACCATTGAACTGCAGTACATTAGATTGGATACAATGTTATTAATCATTTAAAATACTTTGCATAAAAATACAATAAGTCAGATTATATAAAAAACTAAAAGTTATTGTATAAAACAAGATATAATTGATGTTATACAGTGCGTACAATCAAGTGCGCGCCGCGGCTGCAATTTGCCGTGAGTCATACCACCGCAGAACGGATGCAGTCACGGGGAGGAGTTGCAACACTCCCTGCGACTGCATCCGTTCTGCGGTGGTATGACTCACGGCAAATTGCAGCCGCGGCGCGCACTTGATTGTACGCACTGTATAACATCAAATGATTCCATATTTTACTTTTCATGTGTTTCCATAGACAAATTGGAAATTCGATATTTCTTTTATATAAGAATGCATATGAGGCCCATGATGTTGCAAATTAATTAATTATATAGTCGGTGCCCCATCTTACGAAGAATTGTCCGTACTGTATGGAAAGTAAACAACAACTGAATGTAATTAGTTACATTACAGTGAATTGTTACTGAGCAGTACATCTGTTCACTTTTTCTTTACCCTTTTTTTATTCCTTTCTCTGTTTTTTTCCTCCTACCGTCCTCTTAGGTCATTCACATACCAGAATTGTTTGCATATATTTTATTGATAAAAACTTTATTATTTCCCATTTGTTCTCTGCAATGTAAATTTTAAGAAACATGGGACAAAGCAAAATTATGTAAGTACAACAAAAGGAATATTTTAGAAGGTTTTTCTTTAATCATTGTTTTCACTTTCTATTTCAATGTTAAATACAGCTAAGGAATCAGAGTTTGATTCCTGGCAGGGGCAAGAGATTATTGTATTTTATTCACAGCATCCAGGCTAGGTCAGGGGCCCCACCCAGCCTCCTATCTAATGTGTGCGGGGGCCCTTTCGGAGTGATGCAGGAGATGCATGATGCTAACAGTTGACTTGCATCTAGTGCCAAGGTTAAGAATGGTAGATCTATGCCTCTACTTTCCCATACATCTTCATGGCATGGCACTTAATCAATTAAGCATAGGGAAAATTTTACTTTACTTTCCACATTAAAAATATCCATTGACTTGAGATAATTTTACATCAGTTTTCACCGTGATTTTACATTAACTTTCATTCTACATTCTCAGAACCAGAAAATTATTCTCAGTTAATCCTGATTCACTTTAAACAAGTGGTACTGTATTGTAATTCCGAATGTAAATGTCATCTTCTGGTTGGATACATGAACTGATATTTCTGCAATGTGTATACAGAATCCACATAATGGGTAATTGAAGTCTGAAATCACTGTCTTGAGTTCTTATGTGTCTGCTGAAAGTTGGTATTTGTATACTAACATTGATGTTTTTAAAGATTTCTTAAAAAAATAGACACATACAAACTGTATAGTGATGACAAGATTGATTTGTACATGTCTGTTTTATAATGTTTGTGATTTCATAATCTTATACCTCATCCTGAACATGATTATTGCAGGATTAACAAAAATGGGCAACAGTAACGGAGACGTCGACTGTTTACAACAGCAACCTGTTAGCAATAAAAGTGTTATAGATGAGTCCTCTCTTGTGTTGTCAACAAGTCCTCCTCCACCTCCTTCAGTGCCAGCTGCCCCCACCGTGGAGGTAAGGTGGCACCACAGTTTCTGCATGCCTGCTGCATTCTCATGCTTCAAGGTATGGTGTTCCTTACTCTACTGAATGGTTTGGAGCCAGTAAACAGGGCTGTTTCTCCTGCCCGATATTTTATCTCCCTTTCTGGTCACTGCATTTGCTTTGACTCTAGGTCTTAATTCACCAGCTCTTATATGTTAAAAATATATCACAAAACAGATTTTATTTTTATATTTTTGTAGGTTAGACTGTATATGTTATATGGTTGGATGACTAATGAATTGGAGAGGCCGTCTTGTAGTGCACTCAATTTCACTTGTTACTTCACGACATGTTTCGGCAACATAGTGCCATCATCAGGTGCCCTAATTACGCTAATCTATTTCATTGCTTGCCTTTATATACATAAAATTATTTAAAAAGTGCGTATTTGTCAACTATAATAAATTTTCACACACTAAAACTTGTTAAGATTATTCATCTTATGTGTCTTAATTAACACTTGTGTGTGGTTCTTCCACTATGGGGTCGTTTTTCTTATATTCTGTGTAAACCGTGTCTTGTGATGTGTGTTCCCTTCTTAGCTGCGAGTGTTGTAAGACACAGTTTATGCAGAATATAAGAAAACGACCCCATAGTGGAAGAACCACACGCAAGTTTTAATTAAGACACATAAGATGAATAATCTTAACAAGTTTTTGTTGTGAAAATTTTTTATAGATGACAGATATGCACTTTTTAAATAATTTTATAAAGATATATAAAGGCAAGCAATGAAATAGATTAGCGTAATTAGGGCACCTGATGATGGCACTATGTTGCCAAAACATGTCGTGAAGTAACAGGTGAAACTGAGTGCACTACAAGACGGCCACTGTATACATATAATGGATGAAAATCAGTGCAACAGGACGCTAAAATACAACATTATGAATTGGAAAGGATTTGGTAGGAAATGGTCATGGCCTAGTCAAGATACTATCCCAGCATTTACCTGGTGGGACTGAGGAAGACCATGGGAAACTGGCCCCAACCAAGTGCATACTGAATACGCATCTAGAGCATTATCTATGTGTTGGTATAGAGTCTGTATCAACCTGTCTGTGGAAATTTCATGTTGTATTACAGTTACTCATCAGTTATGACATCCAGATAGTTTATGCCATTGTATTATTTTTCTCATTTTACTTAAAAAGAAGTTTGCATAATGAAAGTTGTATATATTTCAAAGATATCCCAGTATAAAAACCCTACAATGTATGACATTAATTTTGTTGGCACATTACGAGTTTCTCTGATTGCCTAGATGGTACTGATGATAAGAGTTACAGTACCAGGGTGAGATGATGTCTAGTGAAGGATGTTTGTACCAAGTTACAGGAAAATCAGTCACTTGGTTTCTGTAATATTGATTTCTGCCTGAATTGAGGGATGTTTGAACAGTTGCACACAGCTTAATAATTAGGTACTATCCATTAATATTCAGGTTTCATGCGTGCAGTAATTACAAGTTTAAGACTTGAATTACTCGTTGATAAGAGAATGTTATTGTATATGAATGTCATACCTAACCAAGCCTGGTCCCTATTTTTGCAGCTCTGTTTACTGGTACTGTTTCAGCACAAGGGCTTAACCACTGCAAAGTAGTGTAATATGCTTTCTTGTTGATTCTAGTTGCATGGTTGCTGTAGAGCAGCTTTTTTTTTTTTTTTGCTGACCCTATCACTACAAAGAATCATGTTCCATTATGTCATCTTGTAGCATATCTGACTAGAATGTATAATGATAGTTTCATTCCAACTGAGACAACATTGGGCAAGTCCTACAGTGAGAATAGTTCCAAAGAATATATCTCCTTTAGGCATTATCCTCCTACTGAATAATAGCAAAGACATTGTGCATGCATATTGACATACATTAAATATTCTGTCATTAAAAAATGTTCTTTAAAAGTAGAACCCACTCACCAGAAATCTAAAACTGAATAAATTATGTGCAGATATGAAAGTCTAATGGTTATTCCTGTTGAAGTGTTTCAGAGTCAGTATACAGATAAACAAGTTGTAGATATGCCACAGTTTCCAGATGTGCGCTTTCCCAGACATTGTTCAATCCAGGTTTATTTTTACATTTTGTTTGTTTGTTAGTATAGTACACCCTGTTTTTTTATTTAAAATAAAAGTCGCATGATTTTATAGCTCTATAAATGCCATGTGAGAGAGTTTGAAGTTTTTTAATGATAAAAAAGCACAGCAGCAGCAGCAGGAACTGAACTTGGAATGCTGACTGCATCTTTAATTAATACTAACAGTACAAGAATGTTAATATGTTATAAATACATGTATTAGTTTATTTCAGAACCTCGTTAATGACCATGAACAAAATTATGGCTCAGCATTAAAATTGTAATTAACTTCATGGAGCTGAGGCCTTCTTGAGAAGCTTCCAGTTGCACAGCTACTCAAGAATAAACCAATGTTTTATGGAACCTGAAGGTTCATTACCAAGATCACAAGAGCCCTCCACTGGTCCCTATCCTAAGTCAGATCAACAGTACTAAAACAATAAAAAAAAAAATTTTTTTTTGAATGTATGGTGTGTAAAGTGAACATCCACTGTAAAAAGAGGACTGTGACCCCTCTAATTTCTTCTTGGAGTGTGGTTGCGTTAGGGGAATTTGGTTATATTTATGTGTATATTTTCAGCTAGATCCATGGCAGCACAGTCAGTCAGGTGATGAGATACGGACTGAACAAAGTTGTTAGGGTTTTTCTTTCCACCAAAATGTGTAGTAGAATGGCCCTGAAACCTGCTTAATCTTCTATCCAATGGGTAGTAGGAGTTTTTTTTTTTCTGGGGTTAAAGGTGACCAGAGCAGGAAGCTGAGGAAGCTTTCATCTAGTGCCAAGGCCTGGTATGCATAGGACTTTACGATTATGCCTCAAAATGCTTTTGTATTGTGATTTTTAGGCATCTTTAGCTTAATCTACCTTATTCCACTTAATTTTCTAGTAGAATGTTTGGAAATTATGCTATTTTCTTGTTGCTCTTTGGCCTTCTCACATAACACAGAAGCAATTTTGGACATACACAGCATCATATCTTCTGTATTTAATTAAAATTAGTTGTATATATTCCTCACACCGTCACTATTGTAATTGCATTGTCTAGGTTCTTTGCCCTGCTAAGCTTATCCAATTTGCTTGATGTATGGTTGTTGATTCGTGTACTTCAACCTAATGAAGATTAACATTATTTAAAACATTCTGATTTGTAAATATTACTGAAAACTCACTACCATGGTGTATGCAGTGGTTAAGCTCTTTGCTGGTGGCAATGAACAGGTGCCATAAGCCAGGTTGGCAGTAGTTTTTATTTCTTTTAATAATGGATTGCCTGCTAGTATACACTATTTTTGTGGTCTTAGTATTTGGTGTAGCTTTCTTTAGATGGCCTTTGTGTATTTGCCATACAACTTTGTTTTAATTATCCTATTGGCAGTCATTTGTTTAGACACGTAACCAGTTCATTACTAAGATAACTTCTCTGCAGTATTATAATTTAACCTAATTTAATTGAAGTTGGGAAACTCAGGGTACTTAACAGATCAAAAGGACATGGACAAATGAGTGGTGAAAGCTACTGTGTTTCTGTTTATACAGTTCTTTTAGAGATGTTAATGTTAATACAGCTTTATAATGCACAGTATGATTAAGCAGGGTAGCTGAGCAGTGATACATAAGCTTTGGGTTCAGGAAGTAGTTTGTTCTAAATTTTGTTGAGGTTTAGGCTATCCTAACTTATGCATGATGTTTCATAGTTGTTGGAGGTGCAAATACAGGAATAATATGTTAAAATAAGCTGTGACTTCTTTCCATGTTATGTAATCATCCACTCGTTTGAGTAGACATTAAATATCTATTCTCTTGATGTAGCACATGAAAATACCTATAGGTACACAATATTGTCCTGAAAATTTCTGTCATAATGAAGTGTGAAACATCAGTAACAGGGATATTTTCTCTCATGATCTTTAACTCAGAAATTAAGATAAAATAGTACATTAATGATTTTTATAAGTGTTAAGAGGGGATGCAGAATATTGTCAGTTGTTAATGTTGTGTGACCTAAACGGTGGAGGTGTGTTATGTATACTGGTAGTTTCCAGCAGAGATTTTGAAAATGTGAACTTTTAAGGCCATTATTTTCAAAAACAGCATATGTAAAAATTAAACATTCCTCTAAAAATCAACAAATTGTTTTCTGCAAGTATGAATATGTAACAAATACTTTGCAAAATGTTCTTTTGGGTTTTTAAGTGAAATGCCAGTTGTAACTGGCTGATGTATTTATAATTTAGTCTCATATTTTATGTAGCATCAGTATAAACATTTCATACAACTTAGAAGACAGGTGAATGGACCACACTGCAAAGCAAACATGTTTCCCTCAATCAAATTATTTGAAAACCAAGGGCTGTCATAATGGTATCCCTTGTCTTACATGATAGTTTCCTTCCAAGAACTGTTACACAGTGTGCTGTGTTTGCTCATTTGTTACTCCCTGAGTTTCACAGCCCTCTTTTCATTAAAAAGTACACAATTCAGTTAACTTTAATACCATTCATTTTATCAGTTTGCAAGTTGAATTTTTATATGCATAATTGTATTATTTTTTACTCTTCACTGAAGAAGTTATCATGTTAGTATAAAATGTGTATAAATGTTCCATAAGTCTGGAAGTACTTGTATTTTAAAAGTACCCAGCTGAACTTAATGTTTTTATGTTTTTAGTTCCTGTTATGCAGTTAATGTACATCTGCTGGATTATGCACTTTTACAGCTCTGTTTGGTGTATATTATGTTTGTGTGTCTGTGCGTGTTCACCTGCTTGCCTGCGCCTGTTAAGACGAAGGAATAAGACCGGAGCTGTGGACTAAGCTCTGTGTGTCTTCCCTTAGCTTTCATTTATTAATACGATTCATCACAGGAGAATTTTCTTTGGGCATTATCTATTATCTGGTTAAAATTATATATTAATTTTTCAGGATGGCTCTGTCTCCAGGTTCTTGTAGAAGTAAATAGTATCTACCTTGTGGGGCCTGTAAGATGATAAAGCTTTTCCTAAAGCACTGAAGCAGTTCCAAAGTAACATCAGTGTACAGGATGCTTAAGCATTTATTCCTGAGAGTATTTCTAGTCTGAGCTCTGATATCTTGGATTTCAGCATTTATTGTGATGTTGGTGTGAAGTTCAAGAATGATTTACACATAACTAAACGGTTGTCATGAACAAATTCTTATATTGTGTAGTTCATTTTACAATAAACATTCAGAGTGATGACCTCCAGCTTGGATACACGTTTTCCTATTGCAGAATATCCCAATTAAGAACTGCAGGGTACCAAGCATGTTGGTGTAACAGTAATGATCTGGACTTGTATTCATGAGGTGTCTCAGCTTGGATATAACTGTCCTGATTGAGGTTTTTCATAGTTCTTCTCAGTCCCACCAGGATACTACTAAGGTAGTACCTCAGTTAGGCCATGACACTTCCTTCCAAATCCTGTCCAGTTCATTATTCTTCAGTAATTATGCAATTCAGCACTGTATAGAATGATACAGCATTGTGAAATCACAAAACAGAAGTCGTTTGCATGTCTATCGTTATCTAGAAGTTGACACACTAGTTCATCTCACCTGCCCACCTGCCCATTGATTTTGTTGCACGTTCACAATTATGTGTGTTTGTGTACAATTTACAGACACATATTATAAGCATATCAGCAATTTCCTGTGAACAGTGTGTGTTCAGAAGTGAGGATATCCTGAACTTGAAGCATGCTTTATACTATTTGCTTCTAGTGTCCAATTTGTGTTCTGCCTCAGTGTTTCTCAACCTTTTCCATGTGGCATCACAGTAAAATATAGTTCATTATCTCGCAGCACACCAAATAAAATAATACGTTGTGAAGTTGATTATGAACGCATGCATATGTGTTTATGTACATAAACTTTGTTATGGTTTTACTGGTATAATTTTTTGTAGTAACATGTTGCAGTTCGTAGAAAATTAAACTGATTATCAGCTTCTTGGGAATAAATTATAATTGAAAACAGTAATTGAGAAATAACATATTAGGTTACAGTTTTCTGACATGATGCTGTATGATTTGGATACCAACTTTTCAGTGAAACCTTCTGACTCTGTCTGCAGGGTAGAAAATGGGAGGCTAGTGGTGTCTTGCACAGTGCTGGTACCTTTTTACGAGTCCACACAGCTTCATATTCCAGAAGACCATAATATTAATGTTCAATGCAGTGGGAACCTCAGATCTCAAATAATATTAAAATGTAGGATTTGAGGTGAAATCCTACATTTTAATATTATTTGAGATCTGGGGTTTTCACAGCAGTGACTTTGGAGAATGTCGACTTCTGGGATGTGGCGCTGTGTAGATCTTGTTTATTCTGAAAAAGCATAGTATATAACAAATATACGGCCTCTGTGGTCTGGTGGCCAGCCTTCCAGGCTACAAATCCAGAGGTCCTGGGTTCAATTCCTGGCACTACCATATTTTCTGAGAAGTAGTGGGTCTGGAATGGGGTCCACTCAGCCTCGTGAGGATAATTGAGGAGATATTTCAAGGAAATGGCAGCTCCGGTCTAGAAATCCAAGATTACCAGCTGTGGGGATCCATTGTGCTGACTGCACAACACTCTCTATGAGCTAAAGTTGGCACTAACTTCGCCGACAAGCGGTGGTCACTCGGTTGATGTAGTTCACTTGCAGACTACAGGCGACGTAGTTTTTTATATAACAGACATGACAAAATGTGGAAAATACTGAAGCAGCAATCATTCTTAGTACCAAATGGAGAGAGAAAAAAAAATGGCAGCACAAATCACTGAGATGACAAGAAAAAAGTTGAACAAGGCCTGACTGCTGTTACCTTGGGTAGTGAACAACAACTGATGTGAAGAAATGTATGAATTCAAAATGTCATAGCATGTCTCTGTGTCATGTATAGAATCATTGATTTAAATTTTTGTACCTAAGCTGTGACATCCAGTGTTTTGGGGCTACCACTGAATCAGCCAGATTCATTCCTTGAAGTGAATACAGATGACTATTTCATTGCAAGTCACAGCACTGAATTATCTTGGATGATGAACCCAAAACCATATGTACAGAGTATGCTGTAATGAAGAAAATGTCATATATTGAGGATGAGCAATAATGTGTCAGTTCCAGTCTGGAAACCGAGATTAGTGGCTGTGGGAATCCATTGTGCTGACCGTGTGACACCCTCTGTCAGCAAATGTTGGCACTAATTTCACAGACAAGTGGCAGTTGCTCGGTCAGTATAGTTTGCTTGTGGACTAAAAGCCACGGAGTTTTCAATTTTTTTTTTTTTTTGCCATCAATCTGACATATGGTCAAGAAAAAATTAAATATTTTCATAATTTATATAAAGTTGGAACTTTTGAAATCTTCTGCAGTCTTTCATAATGTTAAGATGCATACGCATGTTTAGAATGTATGGTCATTGGAAGAATGAAGTTTATTTCTAATACTTGGAATCTGACTACATATGTGAAAGATAAACTAGGCTTATTTCAAGTACATGATTGTTATTTTTCAGAATGTTAATTTGGATATTTGATTCTGATGTAATGAACATAAGCACAATTGTAGAAATAAGTATGCTGTATCAAATAAGGGTTTAATTGGATCATGCTTGTTCATTGACAATGTTGACTTTGTACTGTACCACTGACTGGTTTCATGTCAGAACTTGCATCTGGGATGTCAAAGATACTCAGCAGTTGATGTTAGAAACAGTAAGTGTGATACTGGATATTGTATGGGATGTATAATTTTAAGTTGCTGCATAGTTGTCTTGGAGTTTTTTTGTAGATGTTGGTGTGCATTGTATGGGGTTGCTCCTGTTGTAGTCATCTTCATCCAGCCCTGCACCTGTACCACCGGCACCAAGCACTGGTATAGGAATAGTGGATGAGCTATCACCCGTGTCACAGCTCCGACAGTCGAGTGGGAACAGCTCAGCAAGCTCAGGAAGTTTAGCTGGACTAAGTGATACAGACACTGTGACAACTTTGCCTGGCCCAGCACAGGGCTTTATTATTGCTTTGCACCGAAAAATGGTAATTTGCCTGTGTATCATATGACATAGCATGACAAGTTTATAGAGAAATGAGTAGTTGGTAGACTTGGTTCCCTGTACATTGAAGTAACGTCTCACTTGTACTCGGGAGGTGCATGGTTCAAATCTTGACCAGGTCACTAGATATATGACAGGCTTTTTGATGTTTATGTACAAACTATCCCTTTTGGAGGACAAGTTTGCCAATTATGTTTGAGTTTCATACAGAAGTAGTGTAATTCCCCTAGAAATTTCAATTAGAAGTTTTCTGATTTTCTGATCATATTAATGCTGTCTTCATATTCAGTATAGTTTAATTATAACATTAAACTTTAATGCCCACAGAAGTTTGAGATGACAGTAATGCATACGTGCATAAATATGATGGCCATGGCATCACTTGAACAGATTTAGCCTCAAGGCCAGCCATAGGCTGTGACACTTTTAGTACTTGCACAGAAAACATATGTACATTGGCTTCTTAAGTACAGGTTAGATCTAAGCTAATTCAGTTCATTCTGTAGCAGAGTTTCTCTTATGGTTGAAATATAGATAATATCTTTGTGCATCTCCATTAAAATTTCAGTGGGTAAACCGTAGTAGCCATAAAATTACTATACCTTCTATTTTATTTAAAGCAGAATAAATTTGGGAAAATATATAGCACTTTCAGCATAGATAAATTTTGTCTACTACTGCCGTTTTCAAATGCTGCACAAAGCATAAATCTCTTGAGGCTTTAATATTTACATTGGTTTTAGATTCGACAGGATGTGTACTTCATGTCTTCACAAAAGACCAAGCCAAGCTTATTCGGACTGCCTCTCATCGTTCCTTGCTGTGAGTCAACCACTCATCAGGATCTGTACCAAGCTGTGTGGGTCCAAGTGGCTCGACTTGTTTCACCTCTACCTCCTTCTGAGACTGCAGCCCCAAATCATGCCCAGGATTGGTGTGTAAATAAAACTCCTCAGTTTCAGTCCCTGCTTGATTCATTGCTTCATACATGTTCATTATCATGCAGTTAGAGTTTGACACATTTTAGGCTTAGTAGTAGATTTAGGGGAAGTGGTCACTTTTGTAATGTGGACAGTTTTCTTCCAGTTAGTGGGCTGGATGTGCAGTTAAAGTGTCCCCATGCAGCAATTTCAGTCCTGACAATTTCTGCTGTAGCCGGCCATTGACCGAGGTTATGCTTATAGAGAGGACTGCATTGAATACTGCAATGGGACAAGACAGTGATAAGAGAAATGGGGTGAAGAGACAGATGTGTGGGCATGACTTATATGCTGGTTTAAGTGTAAGGGAAAAGAAACGTATAGAAACCAAATTTTTTTACACTAAATGGAATCCAATTTAATGTTCCTCAGTTTAAGGTTTTCTACCATATGATGTTCAATTCCAGTGTTTGCTGCTCACCATTAAATTTCCTCCATTAAGCTGTTCCTTCTCTTTAATGTTCAAATGAACTGCTACCCAATTAATTCTTAAATGTGGGTTTTACTGTGTATGCGTTTATAAAAGAATCATATCTGATCTACCAACAGATTCCCAGGATACTTTGAGTAGGTAGTAAAATCAGCTATTTAATGTACATAAATGGTACTAAGCTCACTGAAGTGCATACACATGAGCCATTATTAACTGAATTTAGTTATTGTCAGTGGTTGAAATTGATATTGAAATGCTTAAGAGATATAAATTGCTAGGTATTGATGAAATTCAGATAGAATTGATCGAAGATTGAGTCAAAACACAATGTTACAAGAACCAAAAACTTTTCATTTTATTTAGAATCTGTGAAATACACAGTTCTGAATGCAAAACCTGTAAGGAAGAGACCAAGTGGAAGATCTAGACATAGTTGCACGAATAATATAAAAATTGATCTTTGAGGACTAGATTAAGATGGTATGATCCAGACTCAACTAACTAAAGGTAAGGTCTGGTGGCAGCCCATAACCAGCAGAGGCATCTCAGTTTCTCAAGGACTGCACCCTAAGGATTTGGTTACATAGTACCATCTTCCCCTTACTCCACTAAACAAATTCAAATTTGGGAGGTTATAGGTTCAATTCTCAGTTGTAAGGGTAACTACAATCCCATAATTTAATCAGCTATTCTGTCTTAACAGTGATGACAGTCTTGGCTATGAGTTCCCATTTGTCCTGAAAGCAGTTCAGAAGGATGGTTCGCAGTGTGCATGGTGTCCCTGGTACAGGTTCTGCCGCGGTTGTCGGATCCAGTGCTGTGATGCTGAATTCAATTTTGGTAGCAGCCATCTTGCCATCGATTGGGACCCGACAGCATTGCATCTTCGTTACCAGACATCACAAGAGAAGGTGAGGATGCACGGGGGTCTGAAGAAGCAGAGACTTCAAGTAGAAACTGGGACCAAAGGAAACTGTTTCCCTGCATTCTCTGTTTTTCATTTCAGATTACTTGCACAGCTTCTGAAAGCATAAATGGAAGTGTTATTTAGAACTTAGCTATTTACAGGAAATTTAGATTGAGTTACATTGATATCAACACTATTGCACTGTTTATTAATGCCTAATGTGTCTGTCTGTAACCTATAGCAGCTCCTAAAACTGTGGACAGATTTTTTAAAATTCAGCATGGGAGAGACTGATTGAAGGATGTAAGACAGTTTTCTGACTTTCAACCATATTAACCATTAATGAAATCCACTTAAGACCATAGATGTGTAAACAGGCCACAAGAAGGGTTAATGAAGCACAAAGAACACCACTGGGAATTTTGTGTGCATTATGGAGTACTCCCTTTGAATTGAATTGAATTGAATTTAATTGAATTTATTTACATTCTATAAATCCTAAGTAGGTTAGTACCTTTGGATACAGAACAAGTCAAAAGGTTACATACATAAGTACAGGCAATTTTAGCTTAAAAATTAATCTAACTTAATTTTACATCATTCTCTATTTACATTGAAGTATTCATCTAAAGAGTAGAAGGAATGAGCATGTAGATAATTCTTTAACTCTGATTTAAACTTTTTAGTATCATTGCCCAAGTTTTTAATACTTTGTGGCAGATTGTTGAACACTTTTATGCCAGTAAAGTAGACTCCTTTTTGATATACTGATAAAGTTGATGAGGGTAGGTGGAAGTTATATTTTTGTCTAGTATTCATGTTATAGACATCAGAATTTAATTTGAATTTATCTTTGTTGTAAACAACAAATAAGAGAAGCGATAATATGTATTGCGATTGAAGAGGTAGAATTTTTAATTTCTTAAATAATTCTCTACATGAATCTCTACTTCTACATCCTGTAATGATTCTAATTATATTCTTTTGTATTTTAAAAATTATTACACTATGTGAAGAGTTCCCCCAAAATATTAATCCATAGTTCATAATAGAATGAAAGTAGGCATGGTAAACCATCTTCAATGTTTCCTGTGACATAAAAGGCTTAATTGATCTCATCGCATAGCAAGCTGCATTTAATTTAGGTATAATTTGTTCAATATGTATTTTCCAAGACAGTGTACTGTCTACATGTATTCCAAGGAATTTTGTATCAAGTACTTTACAGATTAATTTGTTGGCATAACTGATGTCCAGATCAATTTGGTGGTTGTTTTTAGTTGTGAATGATATGTAATGGGTTTTATCAAAATTTAATGAGAGTAAATTGGCTTCGAACCATCTGTTTAAGGCTTCAAATACAATATTTATGTCATTTTTAAAGTTTTCAAATTTAGAGTTCTTAAATATTATACTAGTGTCATCTGCATATAGAATTGGTTTAGATTTATTGTTGATGGTTTTAGATAGATCATTTATGTAGAGAAGAAAAAGTAAGGGACCTTCATTCATATTTCCAGCACAGCAGTTGTATAGAGCATATAGATAAAATTGTGCCAAATAAAAAGAAGAAGAAACAAGAAAGCAGTGAAGAAATACTTAGAAACTTTCTAGTTGAATCTTGCTTCCTGGTAACATGCTGGTATCTACAGATTTGGAGAGCAGAATAGGTCTTCATACATCTTGGATTAATTTCAGTGTTCTTTAACTGTGCCAGATATGTGTAGAAAATTATGTAAGGTAACACATAAAATTCTTATAGTGAAAGGAAGGATTTTTTATCAGAGTAGGAACCCAGATACATAGCCTGAAAGCAGGACAGTAAATTATATGTTCTTTGCGTGAAGATTGCAAGATGACTGCATCAAGTCTAAAATCGATGAACTGCTAAGTTTCTTATACCCTGAGCTACCACATATCATTTGTATTAGCGAGCACCATCTAAAGAATGCTGAAATTTACAGCACTGTAATGGAAAATTTTGTGATTGGGGCCAGTTTTTGTAGAAATAATGCTATGAAAGGTGGAACATGTATATTTGTTCTCAACTATATAAAATTTGTTGCTGTAAATCTTGATAAATATTGTGTAGAATTTGATATAGAACTTTGTGCAGTAAAAATTTGACATGAACCATCATATGTTTATATTTTATCTGTTTACAGAGCCCCCTCCAGTAATTTTAGTAATTTTATACTCAAAATGGATGAGGTGCTCAAATCATTATACACATCAAAAACTGAATTCATGATATGTGGCGATTTTAATATTGATTACCTCACTGATAATCATAAAAAGAATCAACTCAATTCCCTATTAAACTCTTACAATCTCTTTAGTACTGTTAACTTCATACTAGAATAACCAATACTTCTAAATCAACTATCGATAATATATTTATTGATGAAAGATTTATCTAGAAATATTAAAGAAGCCAAACATTCATATTCTGATAAACTAATTATAAACTCCAATAATAGAACTAAAACCATTTGGAATATTGTTAAATCGTTGACCGGGAGGAAACCCTATCATGAAATTATACAGAACTTGAGTGCTCCCAATTGATCATATATCAATACTAAAATGATTGCCAAATCCTTCAATAAATATTTTTTATCAAAAAGTACCAAAAGTACACTAAAAATTGTGATATATTTGACGTATGTAATAAGGCTAATGAATATTCAACTGATATATTTACAACCACTTTCCCTCCGATCAATTATAGTTACGTTACAACAAATGAAATTGAAAATAACCAATTCTACTGGGTATGATAAGATCCCTATCAAAGTAATAAAAGGTTGTAAACACTTTATTACCTCATCCTTAACATACATAATAAAAAAATCGTTAGCTACCGGTATATTTTCTGATAGGCTAAAATTCTCTGAGATA
>NW_019735471.1:300106-320807 GCF_002891405.2 Cryptotermes secundus | reverse complement strand
CATTAATAGATTGCTTGACCTGACCTTAACTGCCCTAAATGCTGGCTGTAATGTGGGTGGAATATTTTATGATTTGAAAAAGGCCTTTGATTGTGTCAATCACAAGATTTTATTATCTAAGTTAGAATTTTATGGTATTACAGGTCCTATGCATAAATGGATAGCATCTTATGAAGATGCGGAAGATATTCTGAATACATCTGCACAGTTACAGAGTTTATGGATTTTGGATGTCCTGTCACAGTGCATATATTCCACTGGAGCACATATTCTCACTAATTTCATTTATGACACTTTCTGAATGAGAAACTGAGTATGTTAGAAGGTGACAAAATTCATGACATGAATGAACTAACAGGAACTGTCTCCTAATTTAGTTATTTTGGGCTCTTCCTGTCTGCATTATTTTACATAATACGTAGGTCGTACTGTAAGTCATGAGCAACTTTTTTTTGCATGCAACCTGGGAACAGCAGACGAAAGAGAGTATGGTGGTAGGTGGGACCAGCTGTTATGTTAACCTTGAGTGTCCTGTGACATTAATAGCTTGCATCATGTGACCAGTATCACTCCTAACAAAATGGCCGACAATGATATATCGTTTCGCCAGCATGCTGTCATCGAATTTCTTGTGGAAGAGGAAATCCCTGCTGCAGAAATTCACCAGAGACTTCAGCATGCTTATGGAAGTGTGTGCATGGGTGCAAGCAGTGTTCGAAGATAGGTGAAATATTTTAAAGATGGGAACACCAGCGTCGAAGATGAGCCTCGGAGCAGTCGTCCTCGAACAGCCTCAACTGAACGCGACAAGGAAAGAGCGGATGAGATCATTGAAGAGGACAGGCATGTGACTGTGGACACAATAGCCTGAAAACTTGGAATAGGGCACAGTGCAGTACAGGAGAGGATCGAAAGCTTGGGCTATAGGAAAGTTTGTGCTCGCTGGGTCCCGCGGTTATTGTACATTGTTGGTGTTTAAGAGTGCTTGTAAAAGAAGGCATTAATAAATCCAATCATCCAATCCAGAGACATTATTATAGGTCATGACCCTAAATACTTGACAGTATTGTCGTGTATGGGTGACTAAAGATGAGGTTCGGATTGGTAATTGGATTTATTAACCACCTACAGGTCTTAACTGCAATTAATTATTACATTATTGCTGCTTTACACAGTTTACAGTCACTCCACACTAATCTGCAGTCTATCTGCACTAGTCTTCACAGATTTATAACACAGGAACTGTAACAGTCTCACTGAGTTACACACTCCCAAGTATTACACATAAATACAGTCTTCTAATCACACGTTAAGTCCTCAGAAGCCAACTTCTAATTCTTCAACTATGAACTTCCCATGGCTGTTTCCTACCAAGAACTGGCTTGCTTTTTCAATGCTTCTGCCACTACCACTACCACTAATAGTACTACTACTACTACTTGTAACTGCTGTACTTCTCCAGTATACTGCTTTCCTCTCATTTGCGTGCTTCTGCCAGTACTACTCACTTGTAACTGCCTTGAATGAATTTTGTCACAGAACAGACATGGACCTACAGTAAACACATATAACATGATCGCTATCCAGCCCATCTATTGGCACGTCAGATGGAGCTACAGAAAACACATATAACATGATCGCTATCCAGCCCATCTATTGGCACGTCAGTTGGAGCTACAGAAAACACAACTTCCTCTATTGTTGCATGTTGGACCATGCATACAGAGCTGTTGCCTGCCAATGCATTGATGAAATTTGTTACAATATGATTGTAACTTTCATAATAGTTACCTTATATTTTAAGTAATTTAATTTAATGAAAGTTGAGGTGTACGAACCGTTATGTTACAGGTGTATGTTGAACATGAGAGTGTGGCTCTCACAAGGCAACAGCAGTCAGAGCCCATTGATCTTGACTATTGCCTTGAAGCTTTCACCAAGGAGGAGCATCTCGGTGAAGATGAGAAATATTACTGCTCAAAGTGTCGAGAGCACCAGCTTGCCAGCAAGAAGCTGCAAATTTGGAGACTTCCCCCAATTCTTGTGAGCATTAGATGTGTTAAATGCCTTCTCAAGCTTAAGAATGCATTAAGCAAATAATATAGGAAAAACACATTAATTCTTAATTTCTGTATGCATAGAATTGATAAATGAATTAAAAGAATAAGGAAAGGGGAGAAAATGAGGAAGAACCATCCACAACTTTATCCATTAAACTGGAGGAATTTCATGTTCATTGCACTGGTAAAGGTAAATAAAAAGATAAAGTTGGCCCTCTGCTTAATTAAGCATATAAAAAACAAATTAAATTCAAGAAGTTAAAATTCATTTGCAGAAATGAGTACCAGGAATATTCTTGGAATGTTCTTGAGGGTAAAGGGTGGCTGGCGCATAAGGCTGACAACCTTACCGCCATCTGTGAGCCGATTGTCTAGAAAATGTGGGACACTCAATGTCTCACCATCCTATGGGCCTCCATGACCTGTTACAGGGATACCTTTTCTTTACTTTACTTTAATTTCAGTTGAGAATCTTTTCCTGTTCCATTTTCTGTTGAAAAATGTAAAAATATTCAGAACAATATTTTTACATTCTTTGTATGGGTGTAAATCTTGGTGTGCACCCTGAGTGAATTACAGAACTTGAGGGTATGTTAGAACACGATAATGAGGAGAATATTTGGGCCTAAGAGGGAGGAAATAACAAGAAGATGGTGAAAATTGCTTCATGAGGTGCTTCGGAATTTGTATCCTTCCTCAAATATTATTAGAGTTATCAAATCAAGGAGGATGATATGGGTTGGACATGAATCATATATGGGAAATAAGAAATGTATATACAGTTTTAGATAGAGAACATTAGACCATTTGAGAGATCTAGACAAAGGTGAGAGGATAATATTAAAATTTGTATTAAATGAATAATTCACAGTTTAAACAGAACTGTCTTATTGGACCAAAGGCAGGGTACAGTGGATGACTTGTGTTTATTTATGGTTTAAGTACACTTTCAGTATCTGAGACTATGTAGCATAAAAATAATAAATTGGAAAGGATGTTGAAGGAAGCAGTTAATGGCCTAATTAGAGGTACTGTCTCAGCATTTGTCAAGAGAGAATGAGGAGGCCTATAGAAAATTATCAGTACGGTAGTGCAGCAGCTGAGGCTGACTTGTGAACACAGTAGGATATCTTTTGGTTCCATTGAAAATGGGGAATTTCTTGACTAATGAGTAATTGTTAGTTTCTCAAGAAAGATCCTGCTTCAAGTATGTAATTAGGAAAAATTATGGTAATGAATTTGTACTGTAGAAGGTTGTAAGTCAGGGACTGAACTACTGAACTAGGAGGTTAGATGCTGAAGTATATTTAGTGTTCTATAAATGACATTGTAAGTGAGACTTGTTAAAGCTGTATATCATTCCATTTTGGAAACAGTGTCATGCATAGTCTTTTAAAAGGCCTCTGATAGAGGTTCCTCTTTGAATTTGATGTGTCCAGTGTAAGATTTACACTGAAAGTTATTACTTGTTTCCTGTTTTTGTTGTGTTTTCAATGTGCTTTGAAGGACTGAACACTGGTGTATGTGAAGGGAACATTTCCTGCAGAAAAAATAGAGGAATCTGAAGAATGGCATAGAACTACAGTCAGACTTCAAATCTGGTTCTTTCTGGCTGTTTTGTGTTATTCACAAATATAGCTGGTGGCTACACTGGAGAATCACAGATGCTGAGACATACAATTAAATGAATTTTGTATGGTTTTATTTACAGATTGTACACCTAAAAAGGTTCCAGTTTGTCAATGGGAAATGGGTGAAGTCTCAAAAGGTGGTGAACTTCCCTTTCAAAGATTTTGATCCAACAGCTTATTTGGCATCTGTACCAAAACATACTGTGGTGAGGCACAGGGAGCTGGAAAGGCTGAGGTTAGAAGAAGGGGATGGAGATTTCATTTACTCCACACCACCACCCCTCAATGGGGGACAAGAAGCAATAATAGCACCAGACAGCAATTCAGAGGCAATCAAAGTTGTGAACGAGAACACAGAGGCAGAACTTTCTAGTCCAAGTAAGCATTTAGACCTAATGAGATGGCACTTAGCATATTCAGATTCTTATATAAATTTTCTTCTATTCATTGCTTGCTGTCAGAATTCTTTCATGTGGAGAATTTAACATTTGCTGTTTTAGGTTATGCCACATAATGGCAATGGCCATCACACTGTGGTATTGACAGAGAATAGCAAAGTGTTAATACTTCAAAGAAAATTAAAAAATATTATTAAAGAATAGTGGGCTGTAAATGTAATACGATGAATTTTGAGCCGGGCTTGAATGTGTTAAATATTGTTTACAGTGCCTCTCAGTGAAAGTAAGTTCAGACACAAACCTGAGGGAAATATGCATCAGAAGAATTTTAATGGTAAGAGAACTAGTGAGAGCTGTACAAAGTGGTAAAATATTAAATGTAGAAACATTAAAATGGAAATTCCTCTATAGCCACTTTGCACATGAATCATGAATGTTGAATTCTGTATGACAGGCTTCATGTGATTCCTCATATGTCTCAATTATGTTGTTTTATGAGGATCTATATGTGCAGATATTTAAGGAATTGACATTTAGGCAAGACAGTCTGTGAAATATGAAACAAGAAATCATTTCTGTTAACACTTCAAGCCCACTGGTAATTGTATGTACCACCTGCTTTAACATTTATGTGTTTTGCACACACAGTTTGTTTTTGTGAGTTTCATATGGTTCACAGAATAAACAGTAATTGTTTCCCTGAACAGTGTTAATCAGCTCATCTTTACAGTGAAGCTGGGTTGTATATTCTATACGAATTAAATTGTTAAAGATTTATTTAGATGAATTTCATGCTTCAAAGAATTTAGAACTGTGACTTCAAAAAATTTGTTGGTTGTAGGTGCCAATAACATTGTAAATTGGAACTAGATCTGTATCACGCACACAGTGTTAACACAATCATGAAAAGTAAAAATTTGGGCCCTCTTTTTTTAAAGATATTTATTCACTTTCAAACCCCTGTCTTGGAGCCTCATTTGTCAAAGGCTACAACTTAATTTATTGCCCATTTTCACACAGTCATAGCCTCGTAGCCATACAATAATTTAAATATTACTTTGGACCATGCAGTGTGCCATTTCACCCTGTTCATGCTGAATCTGATTTAACAAGTGACCTGTTTGTGTATTTTGGTTGCAGCTTAAATTTCTGTCAATGAAAAACTGCAGATAGTTGTCTCGAATTGGCAAGGAGTGGCAGGAAAATTTATTCTCACTCAGATACAGAAATGATTCAGAGTAGAAGAGGCTTATGTTTCTAAAAGAGGTATTTGGTCTGTAGCTTGATAAAGGTTAACCCTTTAAAGCACATTGGATAGTATAAATACCACCACCTTGAATATTAAAAACTGCATTTTACTAAGAGTATGTTCATATTATGGGTTTCATATGGCTCTCAGAACAAACAGTCATTATTTCTCTATGCAGCATCAACTGTGTGTTCTTTGTAATGGAGGTGCAGTCCATTTCTTCAGATGTAAGATGTATTGCTGAAGACTCTACATCTACTTTTGAATTCATGTTTTTTATTTAGGATTTGAGGTCCTCACAGCAATGGTTATAAAGAAGTCTCTCTTTGAGGATATAATGCTATGTAGTCCATTGAAGGTCAACTGATGTTTCAAAGAAACTTATTGCCCCCATCTTCAGGGTCAAAGAATAAGCCAAGCAAGAAACCAGTGTGAAGGAGACAGCAAGTGGGGGTTTCTTTCTTTGCTTATTCTTTGACTCTGAAGATGGAGGTGACACATTCCTCCAAAACGTCAATTGACTTTCAGCGGACTACATGGCATTAAGTCGCAGAAGATTGAACTCTTCCAAGTTTTTATTCCCCTCTACATAACAGTACAATTAACAAAGTCATATTTTGATTTCAATCAGGGAGAATCTTGGCTAACGGGGATGTCCCAAACCTTCGCCTATCAGTTTTGGCAAGAGAACGGTTAGAATCCACGTCCTTGGTTCGAACTCCAGTCACAGACAGTGATCTTCAGGATTTCCATCAACACCGGTTAAACTCGGGTGTCAATCCATTTGATCTCAAGTATCACCTCTATGCCATTGTTGTGAGTACAGTTCACAGAGCATCTTGGCAATGCTCTGCTTCTTGTTATATTTAACAATGCCAGAATTATTTAGGAAGGATGAGATGTGCTTATATATGGTAAGCTGAAAATGGCTGGGGATGAAGAGGCTGTGACTTGTTTGGAGATACCGCTCTGGCATAGTGTGAAACCAGGTCCCACCTGCCACATAAACTAAGTTGCTTTTGATGGTGCGTAAGCAAATGAAGGCCTTAATGACATTTTTGTTTCTAGCTAGATTCCAGAAGAGAAAAATCATCCTATACGCAGTGCATGCCACGTGTCATTCTCAATATTTCCTGTTACAGAACTGTCCCAGTTTTTATTAAAGTCGTAAAAGTTTTTAGAGTGTTAATCAATCTGAAATTTTATTCTTCTAATTTTCTTTAACTTTACTGTGTGGCAGTCATGTGAACTGTGTGACTTGTAGTGTACTGTGGTCTTCATAATGTATTTACTTTCCATAACCATCACCTCACAATATTTGTATCACAGTGAAATTTGACTGTTAATTAGTTGTCTTCAGATGCTTTGTAATTAACCTTTAACGACCGAAAGTCCGGTATACCGGACGGTACCTGTGACCTCGAAGATGCCGAATGTCCAGTATACTGGACGCAAGACACGTGCTCACTTTAGAAGTGCTGACGGTTAGACGTTGAGTTTGAAACCAAAACAAACACACGCAAATTCAAGTCAGAGGTCCAGTTGTTGGCTCTGAACAATAAAACCCTTCATCATGGCACTGGGTTCGATTTCGTTTACATGTAGGTAAGACTGTTTGTGACTTGGTCAGCCAAACAGAGTGGAAGCTTCTTCACAGAAAAGCTGACCCAACATTCCTCTGTGCGNTTTCATTGAGTCATCTGGAACTGAACATTGACAACACTGTCCGGCCAGCCAGATAGAAACAATAACTTCCTGTTTGTTCGCTAAGCGAGAGACTGAACCAGATTGTCTACCAGCGTATGAGAAGTGAGGTCTGTGTGACCTTCACAACGCGCTGAAGTAAACCCTGCCTCTCCGCGCTCCCGCACGCAGTATCTATAGTAGCGTAAACTTACACGACGCAACGAGTTGAAACTCGTGTACAGTCTGACCAAACATTTTGGTGTATAGTGTCAATGTATTTTGGATATAACGACGTCTCAAATTTGAAGAAAAAATTATGGGTAAGTCTTTTGGAATTTCATTACACATATAATAGAGAGTATATTTTGAATTTCATGACATAACAATCACAGTTAATTTTTATTTGTAAAAATTGCCATAGGTATATTGTAGGAAATTTCATTCTCTTTCAGGCGGTTTTTAGTTCATATTTCTAAGCTGCATAGAACGGAAAATATGTAGTTTTTTCTGAAAGTCTACAATATTAAAAGGGCAACGTCAAATTAACTCTGGCAGCAGTGCAGTCGTGGGGGGTTTAAATGCTGACTCTTAAAGGTTAACAATTGAGTCATTAGGATGTTATTAAATGTAACACAGATTTTCGTTGAAAGCGCCTGAAAACAATGAAGTTGCTAGTCAAAATGCACAGTGTGATGCATACAGTGTTTGTAGTTATGAAAGTAAATACATAAAATGTTAAATAGGGATGAGAAGAACATTATTGCCATTATAATTTTCAGAAGTGTGGTGTAAAGAATTGTCTTTGCAAAACATGCAACCCATAGAAAGGTAATTTATGTAAAAAGTAGTCCATATGGTGACAGCATGAAATACACATGTTCTTTCAGAATTTAAGACTCTTAACTATTGAAGGATAGTGTTTGATAATTAACTCCAAGATTGTTTACAGTATTTTGAACCTTCTTTTTTAATTATTTCATTTCAGTCCAATTCACATCCTTGCATTCTGTTTCTTTAAGAATCTCTTAATATTCTCCCATGTATATCTGTCTCCCACCTGATCTCCCTTCAGGCTTCCCAAACAAAATATATGCATTTTTCATCTGTTGGATTTCATATTTGTACCTGTACTAATTTAGCATAAGGTAGCTACATAAGTGTTTATCCAAGAACCATGATTGTTTCAGTAGTTATTGACAAATTTTTGTTGTTCAGTTCCCTGACAGTTTTCAACATAATAGGGTTTGAATACAGAGAAAATTATTTTCTTCACTTAAATAGTACGAGTATGTTTTGCACAGTTTTATAAAAGATAACATTGTAATTATTAGGGTAGTGGAACTATTACTGCCAGATTGAAACCTGTTATCAGAAAAGTGATAATGTGGTTCCTCTTGACAGTCCCATTCTGGTATCCTGGGAGGTGGTCATTATGTAAGCTATGCCTGCAACCCCAATGGTAAATGGTACTGCTACAATGACAGCAGCTGCAAGGTGAGTCATGTACTTCTGCAGGTAATTGAGTTAGAATGTCACTAATCCTTCATCATAGTGACATGTTCGTTATAGTTCAGTATTAAATTAACATGATACCGCATTTATCACTTTCATTGTGAATGACAATGACAATAGAAGAATGACAGTGGAATCCCCATTTAATGTTTCTCAATTTGAGGTTTATTAAATTTCCTCCACTAATGGTTTTTGTGATTGTTGCTCAAATCATTGTCACACAAGGAAACATGAAATGGGGTTTTCAGTTATGAAGTAATGTTTTAGACAGTGGAATCCAATTTAATGTTCCCTTATTTAGCGACTATATTTTATGAGTATAGACAGTGTATTATTTTCCTGCATTTAGTGAATTTTGATTTAGTATGAAAAACATATTTTGTATAAGAAAATTTTCCCCTTGTACTTAATTCAGTGTGATTGTGTAATCCACTGAACATATGTATAAATTTGGTATGTGCAAGAGTGACTTTTCATCCGAAATGAGAATTTGGAAGAATTTCAAGAATTAGGATGAGAATGAGCATTTTCTCTCATAGGCTGATTTTTTCCCCCCTGTAATCACAGTTTTTAACATTTGCCACTTTTTGCAATTCACTAAAGTGTAACATGTATCCATTTTAATGTAACATCCTTTTTCAGTGAAAATGTTTTATAACTTATTGAATTTGAAAAGTACTTAAGTTCTAGGGCTCTGTCCTCTTTCACCATAGGCAGAAAGCATGGGAGATAGATTTTGTTGACAGACTGGCTCATGCTGAGAGTACCAGTGATTATGATTCTTATGGATTACTGATACTACACAGAAAAGTAGTTATCTGAAAACTCCTAACGTTCAAGATGAAAAAAAAAACATGTTTGAATCAAAATTGAGATTTTATTTTATCTAATTTCAAATACTGAAGACTTGCACATGCCTAGTATAAATAAATACCACCATTGGTTACAACAATCAGTCATTATATGTGGTCTGACAATAAAGTTTGCGAACTCATCATGGTAGAAGTGCTACATACCTTATTTCTGAATATCACTGTGGTCGCCTTTAAAGTACTCCCCTTGGAAAGCTATGCACTGATGCCAGCGTTTAGTCCATCCTTCAAAACAATTTTGGAACTGGTTTTGTGGAATGGCCTTCAGAGCTGCTGTCATATTACTCCTGATGTCATCAATGTCATCAAAATGCCTTCCTGTCAGTATTTCCTTTATCTCTGGGAATAGAAGAAAAACACATTGGGGGCTAGATCCGGTGAATAGAGAGAGTGTTCCAGCACAGTTATTTGTTTACTAGCTAAAAACTGCCTCACAGGCAGTGTTCTTCTGTGAACACCCTTGCAACCATTTTTGCACACACCTTCCTCATGTCAAGATCTTCTATTAAGATTTTCCTGTTTCTCTGTCGATGTTTGCGTGCACTACTATTCTCCTGATATCAGCTGATGATTTTCATGCACAATTTGACGAACTTATGCAATGTTTTCTTCAGTTCTGCTCATTGCTGGTTGTCCTGATCTCTCTTCGTCAGTGACACTTCCTCTTTTCTCAGAACAACATGTCACCCACTTTTAAACTGCTGTTTCCTTCATAGCATTATCACCATAAACTTGCAGTAACATCTCTCTGATTTTCTTTTCACTCTTGCTAGGTTTAACAGGAAATTTAATGTTCATTCTGACATTCTCGCAGCGGCACATCAAAACACTCTCAAACAGTAATAGACGTCACTCAGAAAGAGAGTGCCATAGGTCAACAACACAGCTGTGAAACGCTGATATGCCAACGTGATCAAACCATACTGACGTTTCTGTCCACTGTTGCCATGGCAAACACACTGTGGCGAGTTCACGAACTTTATTGTCAGACCACGTACTCTCAACTACAGTACTTTGTTTAGATTGTTGCCATAGGTGTAACTGTTTTAGTGTATAAACACTTAGGATCTGATAGAAAAGGATGATATAAAACTGTGAAACAGTGGATGTACCCAGCATATGGAAGTAATGGACAGTATCCAGCAAGATTGTGTTGTAATGAATCATCCAGTGGTTAACTCCAGTGTGGTTCAGGTAAGGAATCACTTCTGCACTAACAAGAGCGCTTTCCTTGTCTCATGCAAACTACAAGAGTTTACTTGTATGTTGTGTAGGAAATGAGTGAGAGTCAAATGGATACGAGTTCCGCATACATGCTGTTCTATGAACGAGAAGGTTTATGTCAACAGCAGTACATGCCTAGTATTGCCGGTAAGACACCTGATATACGAGATCTCGATGATGACTTTGACTCAGACCTGAAGAAACTGTGCTGCATAATGTGAAGAGGTCTGGCAGTGATTAGTTACAACGAGACTTCATAATTTATTCAGAAGTGTGATGGAACTGTTTTCCTCTATTGCTCACTCACTAGGGTCTATTCCTATTGACTCATCATAGAGAGGAATGAAGATGCAGATTTTTAGTTTTCTATCCAGGTGATTTGCCAATGATGGAACTCTTCTGTTACAACCATCCTGCACCTTGTGGCGTGCACAGCAGAACTGTTATTTATATTGTGGTTCGAAAGTTCTGACTGGGCTCCATCCATCCCTTTGGAAAATTCACCTATTCTGCTGTGCATTTGAGCTCAGATATCAGCCCCACTCCCTTCATGTAATAATATACTGTTCCAGTTACAAAACACTTCCATGAAATTAATATTCATATATCACAACAGATAATTGTTTTAATGCAATATTACTAGTATATGATTTGTTTTGAATAAATTTATTATATAGTTTCGAACTAAAAAAATTATGCACAGTATGTGTTACTTTTCTATTTTATATGTAAAGAAAAATCTTTTCTGATTTAAACATATAATTTTATTTAAGTACATTGAATATTTTGTTTCTATAAATGAAAATATCCACCAAAGCAGATGAATGTATAGTGTCGGGTCAGAAGGAATAGCTATGTGGAGAGAAGGAAAACGTACATCAGTAATGCAGACTTAGTGACTGCAGCACATACTGTAGTAATCTCAGCTAGTATAGGATATCAAGAAGAATTCTAAAGATCTGAGAGGCATATATGGCAAAGAGTAGCATGTTCAACCACATGTCATTTAGTTCTGAAGGCATGCAAGAGAGTATGTCAATACAGTCATGGCTTTGCACATCAGCACTGAAAAATGAAAGGAAAGTAATGGAAGACTTGAAAATTTAGGCAATATGAACTTAAAGACAAGCTGTACAAGTTAGGACTTTGACTTTGTATCACAAGGGTTTCTTTCTCATGCAATGTTTCTTCTGCATTGGAATTGAAATTCTACACATATAGTAACCCTGTATGCCTTTGGGATTCATGTTGTGATATTTTTTCATTCTTCCCTGGCTTCTCCAAAAATAAGTAATGTGTTAGTGTTTTAATTAATACTCTCTTATCTTTTGCCAGTAAAGTTATTTCTATAGTTCTGGAACTGTTCCTCATTTCTGCCCAAACAGCAATCTTTGTATATATGTGTGTGTGTGTGTGTGTGTGTGCACGCACGTGGGTGTGTATGCACATGCGTGTTCATGACAGAAAGTAATATCTCAGAAAATTTGTCTTAGTTTTTTCTAGTATTTATGCTCCATCTCTGGCTAAGTGTTGAGATCCTGTCAGATGATAGGATACTGTCAATATTTTTCTGGTGCCAAGCCTTGGAACAGTTGCACAGGAGTTTGGATATTAACAATAGATAATGATAACTTTACTGTCAAAATAGTGACATATTTCTGTGTTGCTGCATTTATAGTGCTTATATAGCATGAGCTGTGGTTACTTCCTAGTTTTACATGACATGAAACTCTTTGGGCTGTAATGTCTTATATTTCCATAACTCTACAGTAAATTCAAAGGAATCATCTGGAAAATTAATTTGTAGTACTAACAGTGAGACACAAAATGTCTGAACCTTCACCAGCTCTCTCTTCCCTTGGAGTAGTGACTCAGTCACTGATTAAATTACACACACAGTTAAATGATTTAATCTACTGATATTACCATTCACCAACTCAAGAATAATTATGATCATTTTTAATTCCACTGTGCTAGTGATCACTTCTGTGGTGGTTGTATGAGGTAAACTTTTATCTGTGAAATATACATAAATTATGGCTTATTGAATACAAGATATTCTGCAGTGCTTTACAAATGGCTGTTACCACATGGAATATCTGTCAGTCTTCACATTTCCTCACTAAACTGATTGCTAGCTCATTGCATATAATCATTCTTCTCCCATAAAGGAGTGGAGGGTTTTGTTTGTAATCAGACCATTTTGGCCGGTAATTGAGGTATACTCCATAAAAGAAATTAAAATATAGAGAACACAAGAGCTATAGATATATGTCATTGAGTCATTATTTGTGTTAAATAGAAGCTGTAAGAACTTTCTACAAATTTGAGTTTGATTTCAAAAAGGTCACTGCTTTGTCTATTCTAGATTTAAATTAAATGAAGTTAATATTATCAGTGCAATCTTCTGAATTGTTATTAAAATTAAACAGCTGCTGAGTCAACTTTTGCTGCATAAGAAAATAACCTAAATTTACAACCCAAGTGGCAACATTTGTAGATTAATAGATTTTTCCCATTCTAGTATGTTACAACCATAATTTAGCACTCACATAATTGTTTTGGGGTTATCTGAGCTCACAACAGAGTATGTAAAGAAACTTCAACAATTTTATAATGTGTTTTGTGGGAGGGGGCTGACCTTGTGTTTTGTATATTCTCATACGCTGCATTTTCTGCCTGGGCCCAATTTAGCAATACGACAATTATACTGAGCTTTGCAGACTATAAAACAGTATGGAAGGGAGTCAGTTCCTACCATTACAACCTACATTACAACAAAACTCTGAGAAAGAAGTTAGTGTATGATCTGGAGTGTTACAGGATCGTTTAAAAATATGTAAGTTTTGTAAACACATTCAGTAATTCAGGCTCATGGCTTACTCACTGGTAATTACAGAATTGGACTGTTACAGGCTGCTGTAATTGATAGGCTGTTACTGCTGTCAGACATAAACAGCACAGTTGATGTTTGTGCCAGAATCTGAAGTATAAGATTACAAGTATGGCAGTTGGAGTTGGTTATTCTCTATCAGGTTATTCAAAATATACAGTAAGCATGTAACAAACACAAACTTGTTATTCCAGGAATAGGAGTAAATAAATTATAAATGCTGGAAAGCTAATTACCCAGTCAATTACTTCAGTAGTGAGCAGTGAAGTAAATTTATTTTCAGACAACATAGTATAAACAATTTAATTTTCCTCATTAATTTTGTAATAGTGGAATTAGTTGAATAACAGTTTCATATTATGTATAAGATACAGTGAAATACATAATGTTGTTACTTTGATGACTAAAATATTATAATTGTACTTCCATACATGTTATTATGAAGTGCAGATATTAATGTATCTTTTTTACATATGCCCATTCTTAATTTTGTAAACGCCAAAGATATATCCATACTTAAATTGATTTCATTATTACTGTATAGAAATGTAAAACTGAGTGCCATTTTATATCATTATTGTTACAAAGAAGTCACAAAAGGTGTTTCATTATTTAGCATCCCAGAATGTTTATGTAGTGGTTATGCTGCAAAAGTACACACCATCTCTTTACATCTGTTTGCTAGTGAAATTTCGTTTTCTACAAGCCAGTGATAGAATCAAGTAATATTTCACTGTTATGTACCTGTTTATTTCGCAGTAGTTCTTATATAGTCATCATTTTAAATACTCGCATTAAATCGTTCCAAAGTAGATCACGAATGTCACTGTTGCTGTGATCACTCATTTTGTACTAGTAAATCAGTTGTATCTGTTGATTTAAAATTTAGTCTTTTTCCTTTGGAGCTTGCAGATGAAGTTTTCAAATTTTATTGGGATCAAATGGCATGAATGAATTTTTGTGAATGTTGGAGTGTTACTCAGTCGTCCAGGAAAATGTAAATTATGTAATTGGAATGTCTTTAATAATTCATGTGTAAAAATGATTTGTGATTGGGGCATTTGTATCATAATATTGTCAGCAGAGCTTTATTAGTGACAAACAATGATGCCTTATTTGTTTAGTTAATAGATTATCCAGTGGCTACAGTATGTTATGGATGAGAGATTGAAGCTAAATCCTGATACATTCCTAACTCCACTAGTGTATCTTTTCTTTCAGGTTATGTTCTGTATGTAAAGGTGTTTACTGATTCAGCTGACTCTTTGTAGTTGTTCACAACTGCATTTAAACATAGATATGTAGACACAATTCGAGATTGCAGCTGTTTGTGAAAAAACATTACCCCATGGTGATATTCAATATCTAATGTTCAGCAATTGTTGGTTTCCTTCTTCCCCAACCTTCATCTCCCCCCCACATAGAATTGCCACTCTCATAATTCTCCTAATTGTTGATATTATATAAAGGAATTCAGATGGATATAGTTGCCTGATTTCTCAGTAATTGTGATACAATAATTAGATGTTGCAGATATCTCAACACTTTCCCTGTTAAGTTTTTGCTAGTCTGTAACTGCCTGTAGGTAAAATAAAACTGTAATATCCATGCAGTGTTTCTAGTTAATGCAGGCAGTGTGTATTATATGTACATGAGACTCTTTTAATTCTGTTCATTAGTTTGTAAAGTAGTTATAATTTGGAGTTATCCTCAAATGTTGTATGTAAAATGCAATGGTTAGCTTATAGTTTCATTGAACTGATGTAATTTGTATATACTGTATTATTTTCATATGATATATATATAACTATACATAATATATTGGCTGAGAGTTTGTAATTGAGAAATTTGTTGTATTGTTTCTATTTCTATATGGATTTCTTGACTCGTACCTTCTAGTCCTACTTGATGCATATACTGTCATGTCCCATGCTGTGTATAGAAGCCGTTTGTTGTAGACAAGGCAGGTGGTCACTTATAGAATGGCACACAGTATTCTTCATCCATCCACCTGACAGCTTGACAAATCAGTCGTCTCCATTTACAACAGTAGCATCCAGAGGTGAGCTCACTATTCATTCATATTAAATTATGTACAAGTATAATCCCTTATTATGTAAAAATATAATGTTCCTGTGCCTGAGCATCATGATATGGAAATATATAAGTGCAGAAATAAAGCTTCATGAATTCTAATTCCTCAGGGCTCGATGGAGGTGAGTGGTGAGCTTCATACTGTTGCTGGAAAGAAATATCCCTGCAGTGAAGTGAACCATGGTTGTCCATCCTGTATCCAGTTACTTTATTGACTGTCCATCTCATTCCTTAATTACATTCAAGATCAAAGTTATGTAAGTACAATGATTTGTTATTAAGTAATGTACCATTTATTTTTTTTCTTCTTCAGTTGATGGTGAAAGTGGAAGCTTTTCAGTTCAAGTCATTAGTGAGCACAGGAATATAGGAAGATTGACATAATCACAGACAATCTGTATGTGTGTTATAGAGATATCATATATTGTGATTAGTGTAAGACCCATGCACCAAACTCATGCTGCATAATGCTCAAGTTTTATTAGTCAGTTAAAGCCTTTATCAGCTGTCACTTCAAGAAAGAGGACTGGACTTGCAGAGGTATCCATTTTGTCAAAAGATGAAGTTTCTATAAAAAAAAAAGTATTCCCCGCCTTATTTTTGCTGCAGTTGCAATGAAAACTTGCAAAAATGTGCCTGTTAACTTAGCCTTAGTCTAGACCACTGGTCACGGTGCAGGGGGAAACCCACCCCTTCCAATAATAATAATAATAATAATAATAATAATAGCCTTAGTCTGCCCATCCATCTCCATGTAAGAACATAAAAACTGCTGAATGGATTCTCATGAAATTTCATACAGGTGGCTATTACTAATACTACTTCACACATTTCAGTTTTGGTTACAATCATACAATAACTTGACACTTTACATGAAGATATGCATGCATTTCTGAGTGTTTGTCAAGCATAACTTACTAAATACTTAGCATAGTGAAATATGTTTTGTGCTAAAACTGTAGAGATTTTATATTTTATGTTAAATGCACTTTTTCCACACACACATTAGTGTTCAAGAAAATGAGGTTTTTAATCAGTGTTGGGCCGATTTTGATCAAATTTTATATCAGAGGCCCTTGGTCATGCACCTCACCTGTTTTATGCTATTTATGAGAGCATCAAAAGTTAGCATTTTCAAATTGAAAGCCTAGAGGAAATAACATTGCAAACACTTGCGGACTGTTGTGCTGAGCACGTGTTTCCCAACTTATTTCCAGCCTGCCTCCTGCTTTTGGGAGCTGATATCTGTATCTTCAAACTATTAGTTATTACCTGAAGATGGAACACAGAATCCAGTCTCTGAAACGTTTTAGAACAGGATGATGGATTATGTCCAGAAATATAACATTTGTATCAATGTACCATCATCATACAAATTTGCTACAGCCCAGTGTCGCTAATGACTACCAATTTTCAATAGAAAAATGATGTGTGCTCATAAATTGTTTTCCCCAGGAAGAACTGCAACTCTGATTAACGAATTTGCCTTCCAGGATGTGATGATGTAGTCGAGTAAAAATTTACTGACATTCCTGTGAAATATCAGTAAACATGTCACTCCCAGAAGACAGTACTGTTCATAGTTACCATTTTGAGAACCTCCAATCTAACAAACTTGTCATGGTGCCCTAACACAGTTATCAGCAGTCAGTTTCAATAGAAAGTTCCAATTCATTAAAACTTTTTCTGTGCCCCTCATAATATGATGGGGCAGGCGGTAGTGTAGTTGATGGAGGCACTACACTACAAGCCGGAAGGTCGCAGGTTCACATCCCAATGAGGTCATTGGATTTTTTCAATTGACCTAATCCTTCCAGCTGCACTATGACCCTGGGGTCGGCTCAGCCTCTAACGGAAATGAGTACCAGGAATTAATTAAATAATTTTCCTGGGGAGTAAAGTGCAGCCGGTGCCTAAGGCTGATGACCTTACCACCATCTTTGAGCCGATTGTCTAGATAATGTGGGACCCTCAACGTCTCACAACCCTATGGGCCTTCACAGCCTGTTACAGGGATAGCTTTACTTTTTTTACTTCACCTCATAATATAATATTCTAACCAGTATGATAGGATGGATCATGCCAGATAATTGTATATGTGCAGATTTTTTAAAGACATAATTCTCTACTACCAGTTAATGTTAAAGAGCTGGACAAATTTATTCATTTGGAAGTAAAATTCAGAAGGGAAAAAATCAATGGAAAACAATAAAATAATACAAAATATATCCAAATTCTATCAAATTATAAAAGGAATACTATGGAATATAGAGCTCAAACAGCAAGGCAAAACAATCTTAGATAAAGTACATATTAAAAATATATTAACATTTAACACCAAAATATGGACTTTACATAAAGAGAAGCAAAAGCAGAAGTCAAGCAATGTGATATGACATTTATGAGAGGTACTACGGGAAAAATAAGAAGGGACGGAATTAGAAATAGAATTTTTAGAGATGTTTTATTTCCAACATTAGTCTGCTTGCACAAGTTCTCGCTGTCTCTTCGCTAGTGAATTTTCTTATATTTCTTATTTTTCCTTCTACCCTGAAGATGGAGGCGATACGTTCCTCTGAAACGTCGGTTAACACACATCTACACAGTGCCACATCCCAGAAGACTGCTTTCTTCTTATTCAGAATTGTTTACCAGTCACATGGTTCTTTTCCGTGTTCTCCTGCAGTGGCACATTAAATTCCCTCAGACATTTAAATTTGTCACTGCAGAATTTACTTTTATAATATTATATTTAAGCATCCTGTTGCATTTATATATCTTTCACACACAATGTATTCAGTCCTCATTGCAACTATTTTCACTTTTATTTCTCCTGTTTACGACATATTTCTGCTTCAGACTGCCATCATCAGTGTTTTGTCTACGCCAAAACTGTCGCACTGTATATGTTCACTTATTTATACACTTGCAAATGCGATGTATCTTGTTTAATTTACTTGAGGTACACTTAATGTTTATTTGCACTGATTAATTTAACTGTTTCTAATTTAATTTTAATTTGAGATTTCTTAAAATTTATAGTTCTTGCATCTCTATTAGGGGCATTGTCCACTTGTCCAAATGTTATACTTCTATGTTGCAGCTTGGTAGTCGTATGTTGCTTCTGTTTGTAAGCCCTTTCTTTGTGTTATCATCTGTAATATGTAAGAACTCACATTACTACTTTTAATTTACTTTCTATAGGGGCCGCGCCATAGCTAAAGCGGTTAGTCGCCGGCTTCCCACCGCGGCGGCCCCGGTTTGATCCCGGGTCTAGTCAAGTGGGATTTGTGGTGGACAAAGTGGCACTGGGGCAGGTTTTCTCCGAGTACTTCGGTTTCCCCTGCCAATCTTCATTCCACCAATTGCTCCACAGTCACCCTCACCTATCATCTGGGGCTGGTACAATAGGCCAGAAGTGGCCACAGTACAAGGGACTTAGTCCCACCCCACTAGCAATAAAAAAATAATACTTTCTATAGTGTTATGTTATATTGTTAGCTTTATGTTCACTTGTTGCCCCTGTGTATGATGATGCTAACTCTTGTGTGTGGACATTTGAATGTGTAGTGTGCTGTCTTCCTTGTTTATATACTATGAGGCGAATGGGAGGTGGGGAGAGGGGTGTACTGTTACTCTGTAGTTTTGTGCAATATTTCAAATAGAGGGCAAACTCATGGCTAGTATGGATGAATGAACTGAACTGTTCTTCCAGACATCACTGCAACTCAAGTGGCAGATACTGTAAATACTTTACAATTATGTAGTTTTCAATACCAGCCCAGTGATGGGTCCTAGATTATAGTTTTAGATTAGGCATGTTTCCTAAAAATTTTTGGGCATACAGATTTCTCTGGCTGTTAATTCCAGAACGTCTGGCATACAAAACAACTCAAAATATTCCAGAGGGTTACTGGGTTCTTCTAAATCAATATTTATGCCAGGCTTGCCAGTAAATGGAAAATGTGGTTACTCAGCACCTGAATGTGCCCATACATCAAACTGCATGCTACTGTTATCAGTGACATTTTCTGCTCCATCACAGCTGACACTCTGTTCACCACTTAACAAAATATTCACATTTATTTCACTATCACTACTATATTCACTCTCTGAATACCACGGTATTCATTCTCTTGTAACAGTTCATAAAACACCTCATCACTTACATCTTCTTGCTATGATCTGCCATAATGTTTAGTTGACAGAACTCAAACCCAGGACAGCTATCAAGCAATCAACAACTTCCTGTCACACTCTAAAGTAACTAGAACATCTTGCAAGCATAACATACAAGTTTCCATTGCTGACTGGCATTTTATATACAACAAAGTAGTTAGAAACATGCATGACATATATAGATGTCATAGCCGGTTGGTTGATTAGTTAGTAGTGTAACAACTACAGTGGTTTGACCACATAAGAGAATGGGCAGGAAAGGATACTAAGGATATTAGATTTAAAATTTGGAAAGAACTATCAAAAAACGCAGGACATAATAGTTCAGTCATGCAGTGAAATATCTCAGGAATAGCGCAAACTGCTGGCAAGAAATAGAAAAGGAAACATTGCGGGAAGATAGAAGAATGAATGTATGAGGGGTAGGCCTCCTCGGCCCTTGCACCGCGACCTACAGTGGTCTATTGTGCTTTGTGAAGATAATCCAACACTTGAAAAGCTGATATGGATAGTGGATACCGCCATCTTCTGATAAAAAGAAAAAGGGAGGGGGAGGGAATACAGAGAAAAAGACTTAGTGGCAATTGAAAAGGTACAGCATTTATTGGTGAATAACATCATCTTTACAATATATTTTCTTACAGCTGGTCACAGTGTTGTGTATTTGCTTACTTCAACGTTGAGATAAAATCAATGGAGTACTGTACCTCCAGTGCAAATCAGACTGTGACAACAAGGGAAATGAAGTTTTCCATCCCATAGGAACACTTAAAAGCCCTCCCCTGAGAAATGAACTGCACACAGCTACCACTGTGAGAACAAAGTGGAGGTACGTATAAGAAAAACTCAAGCCCTAAATACCTCTTGTTATTCATTTGCAAAATATCATCAGTAAAGATTTTT
>NW_019735471.1:180007-300004 GCF_002891405.2 Cryptotermes secundus | reverse complement strand
TTTTTTTTTTTTTTTTTTTTTTTTTTACTGCAGTCCCTTCATTTATGTTAAATGACTGACTGATCATGTTAAGGCACAAGTTCAAATTCAATTTCTTTCCCTCCCACACAAATGTTAAAAAGTGTCCCTCATCAACATGTAAATGTAACGTGTGCATAAATATATCAAGAGGGGCAGATAAAGCTGAAGCTCGTGACAGTGCGAGTTTCATGGTTTTGTCAAGTTTACAATGCATGAATAGAGACTTCACGGTCCTCTAAACCATGGTCTGCACCAATGCCGTGCTAAGTGAAGTATCTCTTGTTGGTGCCAAAACATTATCATTAGTGTTCAATAAATCATTTCTTTGAAACAGAATACAGCGGAGCCCCCATTTAAGGTGTTCTCTTGGGAGTGGAGGATTCAAACATTAAACTGTGGAAAATCTTAAACAGAGGAAATTTAACACTCAGATACTGACTCTGGATCATTTAAACTAAACATTAAATCAAGGAATATTAAATGGGGGTTCCCCTGTATTTGGGAATTGACACACAGGTCTTCCTTGATTTTCAAACAATAATAATAAATCATGGTTTCTATCAACTCTAAAATATCTATAGCTTGGTTGGCTAACACAGATCTCGAGTGGCCTAGTCTAGTGAACAGTTTTCCACAAGTAAACATAAATGTTCTTTCTAACTACAGTTAAAGGTATTCATAATTGTGGAATGTATTAAGAAACTAGCCAAATATCTGCATTAAGTTAATGGAATAGAAACAGAAATCACTGAAATCTATGTGCAAACAACAGTGGGTTGAAATGCTTTTAGAGTCTAGTAATGACATATCTATTAAATTGCATCTATAATGCCGATTAGATGGAGAATGGGGGTCTCATATCATAAAGATAAAAAACTTTGTAGTGATAAGTTTTGTTTTATCCTGGCCAGACATTTGTGGAGTTCAGGGGTTGGACAGAGGGGCCCCATAAAGAAGAGTACCATGTGACAAAATTTTTCGGGCTCTTGTGAACATACTAATAAACGTTAAGGTTCCATAAAAGGTAGTCAATTTAACTTGCTGAGTGACTATTACATTCTCAAGGACTGTACCCCAAGGCGTTTAGTTAGTCCAAATTTAAAATATCCTTAATATCTTAAAACAAACTCCATGGCCTGTAGTCCACAAGTGAACTATACTGACCGAGCGACCGCTGCTGGTCGGCGAGGTTAATGCCAACTTTAGCAGATAGAGGATGTCACGTGGTCAGCACAATGGATCCCCATGGCTGTTAATTTCGGTTTTCTATACTGGAACCACTATTTCCTTGAAATAGCTCCTCAATTAACCTCACAAGGCTGAGTGGACCCCATTCCAGACCCACTACTTCTCTGAAAATATGGTAGCGCTGGGAATGAACCCAGGACCTCTGGATCTGTAGCCAGGAACTCTGACCACTAGACCACAACCTCTTAATACATACATAAATAACTAATTTAATAGCAGCATGTAAAAATGTTACCTTTATATGTTTTGACAATTACTGGTCATCATTACAAGGCTCAGCAAACATTACAAAGGAATTACTTTACATATGTTGTTGTAGAGCATAGGTTGTTACTCTCTGTCTGCTCATCTAGACTTGTTAACCTACTTTAACTGTATTAATGTGATTATAAGTCGCTGTGGTACTACAGTAACAACCTATGCTCGACAACATACATAATTCTTTCATAATGTCGGTTATGCCTCTTGATGACGGTCAAAACATGTGAAGTCAAAATTGTTTACTTACTCCTGTTAAATCAGTTACATCTGATGAACTTCAACCATTTATTACTGATTTACAAATGTAAGAAAGAAAGGTTCTTGTTAATACATTTTTTCAATAAATTTCTCCAATGGAATCCCACATTTGTTTATTCACTACTGGATATCTTTGACTAACATGTAGTTGCTTTCAGCCAAAATATCACTAGGTATGGGACCTTCACATTCTTCCACTGTAAGAATTAGCATATCCTGCAAAGCATATTATGAATTATTCCTCCACACGTCTCAGTAAAATTTGCTACATGCAAAGTTCCTTAAACTCTGACCATCCTTACAATCGGCAGTCATATACAACAGAATTAACAAGATGCATATAATTTTATGAGCACAAAGCCCACTTTGCTTTGATCTTCATGCTCTACCTACTTTTACATACAGGGAACACGTCAACTTGTTGACGTTTATAGAAAGCTACTCCTGAAGTGAACATGATCTAATGAAACTGGTTCATTTTTGTTCTCTTCACATCAGCTTACCTATAGTATCTAAATGCAACAAATATAAAGCTCAGTCATTTGTCACATGTCTCGATAGCACATGTGCATAAATCTTTCATTTCTACATTTCGTTCACCAAATTGATGTGGGCTGGATTCCAACCATGGCAAGTAAATGGAGTACAAGCAGGGACAATGAAGAACTTAACAAGGGACATTATGTAGAAACAACATAATTCAGTACCACCTGCAGACATTCTCCTAACCTGATTTATGCTCATTTTCAAAATCCAAATACGTTATTATTTTATGGACAGCTCAGTTATATTGATGGGCTACAGGCTGGATGGCAACAGAGGCAAGAGATTTTTCTCCTCTCCACACCTTCCAGACCAGCTCTGGGACCCATCCAGCCTCCTGTACTACTGATACTGTGGTCAGGATGTGAAGCTGAGCACTCATCTCCAGCTAGTGCTGAGGTCAAGAGAGGTGGAGCTATACCTCCCACTTCACAGCATGGTGCTCAATGAATTAGGCATACAAATAGTGCCATATCTCTGAGAATGAATACAATATTACATACAACCAATAAGTTACATAACTCACATCCTGTGGCTTACTCTTAGCATAATCAGGCAAAAACTTCTGGCTGCCTTCACAGAAGATTCACAGACCAAGGGAATAATGCTAATATTCTGTTCACAAACAGAATGTGCTTCATGCAAAAACGACAATGAATTGGAGGAACACTGTTTGCTCATATCTCGCATTATCTGTTCCTCACGTTTTGTGTTCCAGATTTTCTGCTGTCAGCGGAGGGGTTGACGCAGCTTTCAGTCCTGGCTTCAGATCCCACCCCACATGGACATGTGCGTTGAAATCATCATTACTTATCACTTCCCTCTCTTAGTGCATCTGCCATGGAACCATAGAGTTCAGCTCAATCTCCGTTAAGTCCGATCAGTAGGAAATGCCATCAGTGACACAACTTATCAAGGTAATAGACATTTATAATAACTGAACGTGACAACGTAGGAGATGGAAATGTTACTGTACCCTTGTTAAAGTTTTTCATCTTGGTGTCTTTGTGAAAGGATTAAGGAAATTTGTGGGAGGCTGTCCCTGTTCCTTGTACCATATCATGAAGGCATACAGGCAGCTTGGAGGTAAAGCTACACCCAAGCAGTCAGCTTAATGCAGGCTATTACCTCAGTATGCACAGTCTAGGAGGGTGGATGGGTGGGCTCCAGAGCTGTTCTAGACAATGTAATAAATAGAAAAATCAAAATATCCCCACTATGATCTTCATCTTTGCTACTGAGTCCACATCCAGAAACATATTATTAAACTAATATTCACTCTACAGATGATATTAAAATACAACCTTGGTATCTACAGCAACAGAACATATGATACTTCTGCAACTTTCTTCCTAGGAGGTGAGGTAAGTATACTCACATTAACAGATTATCACAGTATGACAGTGTTAAAAACTGAGACCACTAAACTGTCCCTGTGATAGACAGATCCACTCCTTGCACTCCATACAACTTTGCCTTAATAAATATATCTTCCTCGCATCTAGCAAAGAAACTAGCCAGTTGTATTGTTTCTAAAATATTAATTATTTGAGAAAATGCTATCAAAGACAAAGACGCTGCAAGATTTCAGTCTCTTTCAGAACATACATAATCTGAGAAAGAGAGGGACCCATGACAGCAGCATTTCTGGGTTGCCAGCTACTCGATTCCAGTTCACGCTTCCTTCTGTATATAAAGGTGACATCCAAACAAAAATAGAGTAATTGAACCACAATGGTGCTTACAAGAATGAAACAATAAATTATGTGGAATGTGATTTAAATACCATGGTGGCCCAAATGAGCGATGGAGGGAGCAAATGGTGGTACATGTACACCAAATCACTGTTGAAGTCCACCATCATATGCATAGTCTGCCTTATTGTGCATGATGAGACGATCATCTACAAAATAGAAGCTGTCCGAACGTGTCTCAAAGGGGTAAGATATCATCTCCTTGACTGGAAACAACAAACACATTAATTCATCAACTAGGTGAAAGCCAAAGTCAGTGAAGAGATACTAAATATTCATCTATTATTCCTAATTAGAATGGAAAAACATGTTCCAGTTTGCAGTACATATTGTCACATGTACCACAGTGACTAAAGACAGGGTTCAATTAATAATTGGATTTATTAACCACCTATAGGTTGTAACTACAATTTATTATACTATTACTATTACTTCGTCCTGGTCATATCTCTTGCGACTGTGTCCCCTGTGCCATGCCACTCTTGTACTGCGGGTCATCTGCTGGCTGTGGCCAATTCCTTCCACAGTCCACAATTTCCCTGAAGATGTTTCTCTTGTGCCATGCCACTGCTGCACAACAGGACACCTATCTGCAGGTGGCAGCCAACTTCCTCCAGGATCCGCAATCTCCTTGGCTCAGTTCCTTTGGCTCTCCATGTTGCCCTACAGCTAGATGCCAGCCCATGCGACTTCTTCATTGTTCCCAAAGATTTCACTGTGGTCTCTTCCATAGGGACCTCCTGAAGTTCCACTTCAGATTCAGCTTCTTACTGTCCAAACATGCCACTGTCATTACTTGGCAGGACATTGTCTCTTTTAGATCTTTTTCCATGTCTGCTATCCAGGCATTAATTATGGATCTCATTTCCACTTGGCCAAATTTGATCTCTCTCTCATTTCCTTTAGATTTGCGTCCACTTTTTCTTGCATTGCTTTTGTATTGGCATCCAATCCTGGCATCGATTTTTGCCACCAGACATTCCATCGTTTGTTCCATCTCCATAATGTGGCAGTATGCTATCCAATGCAATCATAAATCCAATAATCTGATCAGTCTTATCCAATCCATACCACTTTTGACATCAGTTGTTGTGTGTATCACAGTGACTGAAGACAGGGTTTGGATTGGTTATTGCATTTATTAACCACCTACAAGTCGTAACTACAATTAATTATTACATTATTACTGATTTTCACACTACAAAGTAGTCGCTAATCTCTTCAGTCTATCTGCCCTAGTCTTCACGGATTTATAACACAGGAACTATAAAAGTATTACTAAATCACATGCTCCCAATACCACCGTCAAATCACATGTTAAACCCTCACAGGCTGACCTCTTGTTCTCTTCTGTACTCTCAAGCTTACTGCCATCCTCTTGTTTGCATGCTTCTGCTGCTACTACTCACTCAGAACTGCCCTGAATGATTTCTGTCACTCTTACTTATATAGCCATGGAATGGACATGGATCTACATATCACATGATCACTATCCAGCCAGTCTATTGGCACATCAGTCAATCTGCAGAAAACACAGCTTCCTCTACTGTTGCATGATGGACCATGTTTACAGAGCTGTTGCCTGGCAATGCACTGTTCAAATCTGCTACAATATATTTTCCAAATAAATTCTTTATGGCCTAGCATTCCCCATATATGTTCATTTATTGCTTTAAATAAAAGTTCCAGATCTTGATGAGCTCTATGCTGTATGTGCATGTCACATTACTGATATTTTAACAAAAGTGTTATGAAATCTGATTTAACTTCGTATTTGACTGAAAGAGACCAAATAAAATTTGCTTTGCAACTTTTAGTGCAGAATATCAACACCAAGCTTCATGCAAATATACTTACTTTTAGAGATATAATATAGAGACAGGCATGATCACTCACGACGTGTTCATTCTGCATAAGGAATTGCCACGAATTTTCTCCGGTGAAATGAATGTTACAATCAAAAAGTAGAAGCTGATCAAAATGTGCTTTGTCAGAATTTTCATATTCCTGTGAATGCAGCACTTTTATAAATGTTATTATTTATATGGAGTAGATAAAGATAGTTCCAAAGGAGACTACCATGATCTAAAATTACTATGTTATCCTTTCTCAGGGCCCTCAAGACTACAGAGGGTTGTATCACTCACCTAGATCAGGTGCGAGTGTGGGGAATTCATATATGTGCTCACATGTGTTCTTGCTGTTTGGAATACAGAATCCAAATTCAAAGTCAAAACTCTTGAGCAACTTGTCCCTGAAGAAATGACGTTCAATCATTCGAAATTTACTCACTGCTTTATTGCCCACTGTGAATTCCACACTGCAACAAATAACCATTTTTTTTAATGGCTTACAATTCTCAGTTCTGAAAGAAATAAAGTCTCTTTTCAAGACTTGATCACAGATAAGGCAAGAATTACTAAAATTACTGAAAGAATATAACTAAGGTTACTTTTGTGCTTGGCTAAAAATTAACAAAAAGTCAAGTGATACTAGATATTCTCATGGTTACTGACTGCAAAGATTAGTCTTTCGGGATATGACATTGTATATCCAGTTACCCTAAAAATGGAAGCATGTTCCTCTGAAACACTAGTGCCTATTTGCCAAACTACATGGCGTCACATCCAAAAATACAGTATTCAACAAAGATTAATTAATTGCAGGAAGACAAACTGGCCTTCACAAATCTTCCACTTATAAAATATTCACATACATTCTGGCATAGTGGTAACATTCTAAACCTTCAACCAGAAAATATCCTATTTGAATTTTGGCTATTCTGAAAGACGGTTTTTGTAGTTTTCCCAGTGTCTCTTGAAGTGAACCTTAAAACAGGCCATGACTGTCTTCTTCAAGATCTGTATCATTCTTGATAATTTTCCTACCTTATTTAATGCTACATGCATTTTTCTAATCATATATTTTTATTAATAGATGCATGCAATCCTTCACTGAAGTCCTGCAATCGATATATCTTAGTGTGACCAAATGCAAAACTCCTAGGCACTCAGTGGTAACTATGTGTCCCCTACTTGAACACTAAAAAACACTGCATTCTACCAGAACATATTTATGCATTTCCTACATTTCTCAAAATAAAGTGCAGGTACCTCCATAAAAATTAGCTCATTGATATAATTTATTCATTGTGCATTCATTAACAAAACACTTACGTAGCTCCTACAGTTTTCAATTTTAGAAATTGTGGTGTGAACTGATATCTGACAAAGCGACCAGCATTTGGATCCAGCTCCTCTTGTTCTGGTTCTGGATCAGCCTCTTCTGAATCTTTATGTATACAGAAACAAAGAAATAATACTGACAGGTCATATCAATAATGGTAAGAATGCACATACAGTGCATGCAACTGATATAACAGTGCTACTGTACCTGTAGAAGGTGGCTTTGCAATTTCAAACAGGACTGTACCACTCTCCAAATCACGAATTTTGAAACGCGTGAAGTCAATATCATAGACATTAGCTTCAGGTGAACACAGATAATCTGAAATACACAGAATCAAAGTTTTATAATGGAACTATCATAATAAATTAATACGAAAGAATATCATTATACTAACTTTCTGTTATTCTTGGAAGCCGTAACACATCCTCAGGTGAAACAAATCCCTTCTTAGCCAGTGATTCTTCTGTAACCGGATCTGTGAGAGAAACATACTTAAATGGTTGGGTAAAACATTTCAGCTGACAAATGTACTTCAGTTGATCGGAAAATGGCAAGCTTCAAGTTTATACAATACATCACACGGCCTACCAACAAACAAAATATAAGCAAGTACCTCCATCTAAAATTACAGTATCTTTACGTGCTTTGGCTTGTCTGACACCGACATTTGTAACCACACTCTTTTTGTGTGGAGCGTTACTCATAACACTCATTTCTGACTATTTTTAAACTCCTGCACCGTATATTGTTTAGAAATGATTACTCCAAGGACCACATAAACTACGCACAGTTTCCCGTATGAAGACAAAACATTACATAAATAAATAAAAATATAAACAACAGTAACGTTATTTTCACCAATCAATCACAAACCAGTTTTGGATCTGCTGAACTCTAATTCAAATAAATACCAAAAGATTTCGCATTAAAGTATGTAACAGTTGTTCAACTGTTTCCCTGTAACTTTGTGATCCGTGCTTCGTAATTTGAACATGTTATCTACGATTCGAGCCAAGGGAGAACCAGTGAGAGTAGATCACTGATCGGATCAGTCTTCTATCTGGCCCAAGGTACACAGTACTCGCCCGACGTGACCCCTAAGTTACCATAGTATCGATGTATGTAACCGTTGGTTCACGTGATTGAAAGAGTGCGATTTGATTGGTTATGATTTACTCCAAATATGGCCGGTTTGAACGGAAGGACGATGGTATAGGGCATGTAGAAATGTAAAAGAAATAAGAAGACTTAAACTCTCTGCTCTTAATAATAGCATGAATAAGCGCAGAGAGCATCACGTAGTAGTTTCCAGGTAAGTGAACATTGTTATTTTTAAGAGGAATTATTTAAGCTTCGATAATACAGGCAATGGTTTGCCCGCCCCACAGCAGCCTATTTTTTTTATTGGTAGTGGGGTGAGACGTAAGTCCCTTGTACTGCGGTCACTTCTGGCCAATTGTACCAGCCCCAGATGATAGGTGAGGGTGATTTAGGAGCAATTGGTGGAATGAAGATTGGCAGGGGAAACCGAAGTACTTTGAGAAAACCTGCCCCAGCGCTACTTTGTTCACCACAAAACCCACTTGATCGAACTTCGGCCACTGCGTTTGGAAGCCAGCGACTAACCGCTTGAGCATGGTGCAGCCAACAGTGAAAATTACAAATGTGTCTGTGGGTATCATGGTGTTTTGCCTGTTGCTGAAATGTAGAGGACAGTTATTGTTGACTGGGAATTTTGGTTGGACAAGAGTTTGGAAATGGAAAATAAGCATAAGTTCTTCCATGAAATTTTTGATATATAAGTAGTGCAGTGCATATGTAAGGGAATGGAAATTAATTTCCAATTTTTAAGGAGCTAAAGTCTTTACTTTTATATATTTTTACATTGTTCTAATATGGAGATATCTTTGAACAAAATTTACTTGGTGTATGTTTATTATTAGTACCTTTTCTTTAGGCCAGTTTGTATACCAGCAAATACTTTATCTGTATTGACAAGCTTGTCGGAAGTCTCACACATCTACCATTGCACTGTATTTTTCAATCTTGAGGCAAAAACTGAACCTGAGAGTACCAGCAAACATGTTTGTGTGTGTGTGTGTCGGGGGGGGGATGTGCTAAGTATTATCATGCAGGAATGTTATGTAACCATAAATTTTTTGTGTCATTGCAAGCCACATAGAAGTTTTACATTTTGTTGAAATTAAAAGTGGGTCAAGTTTGATACAGATTTGCATGCAAATCAGAATCTGTTTTTAATGCTGTTCATGTAATTGTTTCAGGCCTGCGACTCACCAGCATGAGACTTCAAGTGACTTGTCTGCCATAAGAGGAAGGAGTTGTTGCTGTACAGTCATAACAAGCAAGTTACAGCATTTCTCTGACGTCCATTATGCTGTTCTGTCATCCATGCATGGCTCTTTCAGATAGCCTTTTCTCTTGCAGCTATGCCACCAGAATCTCTGCATGTCAAGACTGAAGTGAAAATCTGTGCGTGTCAGGACTGAAGTGAAAATCAGTGCATGTCAGGACAAGTGAAAATCTGTGCATGTCAAGAATGAAGTTAAAATCAGTGCATGTCAAGACTGGAGTGAAAATCATTGCATGTCAAGACTGAAGTGAAAATCAGTGCATGTCAGGACTGAAGTGAAAATCTGTTCATGTCAAGACTAAAGTGAAGATCTGTTCATGTCAAGAATGAAGTGAAAATCAGTGTATGTCAGGACTGAAGTGAAAATCTATACATGTCAAGACCAAAACATGATAGGAAGATACTATTACAGTATTACAGGACAGTATTACAGTATGACCATGTCAGGCTGATGCTTATTTGTCCAACAAATTGCCTCTCGTGCTTTACTATGTTTGCATGTAGGAGGGTAACACACATGCATGATATCATCTGACTTTGTGTCTTGCTTTAATGCCATCAATGCGCAGCATCGGTTACTATTCACTTGCTTTTCTTTATTGACACTACATGTTTCGGCCCAACCAGCCATCTTCAGGTGTACAGGTTGTTGTGATTGCAGAATCTGCTGCTGCTCACTGTAATGCTGTTTTGTTTCTGTTATGTGGAGCCTTCGGATTGCATCTGGTTATGTGGGTTAGTCAACCACAGCACAACAAATATGCCCAGCTCAAGGACACCTAAACAAAAATCAGATGGTTAACCCACATAACCAGATGCAATCCAAAGCCTCTAGTACATAACAGAAACAGAACAACATTACAGTGAGCAGCAAGTTCCTTGATCACAACAACCTGTACACCTGAATAGGCCGAAACATGTAGTGACGACAAAGAGAAAACTGTGAGAGAATGTTAACTGACATTGCACACAGACGTTATCAAAGCAAAGTGCAAAGTCAGATCTAAGCAGTGCAACAGGATGCTGCAATGTAACATTATGCCTGATATCAGTATTTATATAAAATTCATTCATGGTCTTCTGGCTTATGATATGGTTACCAAAGTTTTCTGCTGGTCTGTTGAAGCCAGGCAACACAGTGTCATAACTCAGGAGACCAGAATATGATTTTTCAGCATCATGAAAGATTAAAATTGTTTGTATATTCAAATCTGGTGGATACTGTAAGGAAGTAATCACTAAACCATAGTAGTTCTCTTTTTCCTTATAAAGGAAAGAACTTGAGAGGTAAAGCTATCCTGGTTGAGGCACTATGCTACAAGCCGGAAGGTCACAGGTTCAAGTCCCAAAGAGGTCATTGAATTTTTTTCATTTGACCTGATCCTTCCAGCCGCACTATGGCCCTGGGGATGACTCAGCCTCTAACAGAAATGAATACCAGGAATTAATTAAATAATTTTCCTGGGGAGTAAAGCACGGCTGGTGTGTAAGGCTGACAACCTTACCGCCATCTTTGAGCCGATTGTCTAGATAATGTGGGACCATCAACGTCTCACAACCCTATGGGCCTTCTCGACCTCTTGCAGGGCTAGCTTTACTTACTTTTTACTTACTGTGTAAAATTGTTTGTATATTCAACTCTGGTGGATACTGTAAGGAAGTAATCACTAAACCATGGTAGTTCTGTTTTTCCTTATAAAGGAAAGAATTTGAGAGATAAAGGTATCCCTATAACAGGCCATGGAGGCCCCTAGGGTTGTCAGATGTCAGTGTTCCCACATTTTCTGTAGGCAGTCAGCTCACAAATGGCAGGAAGGTTGTCAGCCTTATGCGCTGGCTACCCTTTGCCCTCCCCCCCCCAGTGAAGATTGCTGGTACTCATTTCTGTTAGAAGCCAATTACAGACACTGCACAGTGTAGATAAAAGTAATTGCATATGGACAAACACAACATAAAGTCGAAGACTAATTAAATGTAAGCACTGGAGCAAAGACACATTAATGCAGTTAATGTAATTAATAATTCAATTCAGTTCATGTTTATTTATGTGCAAACTTAACAGCACAGAGGCCAGTTAAAAGGTTAGGATGAGTACATAGAAATACACAGAAATAATTAAAAAACAAAATACAAAATTTTAGAGTCTGTATAATGGCAATAAATGGATAATAATTCCAGGGAGGTAAATCTGTAAGTAATGGAGCGAATAAGGCCTAAAAGCTTTATGATTTGCTTTGTCTATATTCCCATTGTTGTATGTTGCAGTTCTCACAGGCAACACATTTTGATGGAGTGTGATATGGGAGTTCCATAATGAAACCTGTCTAATGCATTATATCAGCTTCCACTTTTGTTGGTCTAAATCACATTCATATATATCTTACAGAAGTGTTAGAAATTACAAATGTTTGCTAAGGTTTTTGTGTATATGTAAAATGGACTCTGTATGCTTGCGCCTTACCTCTCTTCTGCTAGTTTTTATCGAATAAAGTATAGCCAGTGATATATCTTTCCCAAAACTCATCCTGTAAACTGTGGCTCTCATATCTGCATACAGTATCAGCATGTGACAATTTGGATCGACCAGTGGACTTTTCTAAACACCTCGTAACTTGAAAAACTGTTGTCTTCTTAGATGTGAGGCCATGTAGACTGGTAGAATGTTACCACCACTTTGAAGGAACATGTAAAGTGATAAGACCCTGAAGATGGAGGCCTCACAGTCCTCAGAAATGTTGGTAACATTCTACCAGACTACATGGTGTCACATCCCCGAAGACTTGTTCACTTAGAGAGTATACATTGTAATTGCACATACAGGGAATGCACAGTCATGAGCAGATAACAGTTGGTTTTGACTTGACATGACAGTTAGGTGTAGGAATTGAGAACTGAGAGTTGCGTGTTGTGTTTTTGTCGATACTTCTGAATTGCATGGCGACAGTGAGGAGGCTATGGCTGGTACTTGGAATGAAGAGTACAGCATTCTGAGTTGTAGCAAAGTGTAGTTCAGAGAGAGCCCCGCGTTTTGGAGGTGACATATTCTTCCTAAACATTGGGCTGTCTCCAAACTACACGTTGCTACAACACAGGACCCTGAACTCCTTATAGACATTACCATGAAAGCATCAAATCAAACATGGTACTAGGAATGTCTGTGTAAGATATGCAAGTTGCTGTCTGATTGCAGAGATAATTGAAAGTATAAATTGGATAGGAACTGCTGCAGCTTTGGGGGTTGGTGGGGAGATGTTAAAGCATTTTTCTAATTGGTACAGTTAGAAATTTCTTGGCAGCTAATTCCTCATTAATCTGACAAGCCATATTGGACAATTTAGGCACCGTATTGATGTAGAATTCTGTAATACAAGTTTGTGGAAGTATGACTGCCATAACTCGGCTATTGTAAAGACAGATGGGCTGCTGCATAGTGAAAGCAATATGAATCGCTTCGTTGAATTGTAACATAATCCATAGAATGTTTGACAGTTTAGGACTTACGCTGTTGCAAGATATTTTACATTTGTTTTATCCAAAAATTATATACACTGAAGCAAATATAAACATTCTGATGTATGTGAGGCTATTTGGATCCTTCTGGGTGGGATATTTGTAATTTATTTTAATAAATACTCTTCAGAGCCGATTATGTCTTTGCTTCATGTTTCAGGAAAACCTGTTACATGTACACCCTAAGGATGTCTGTACAGATACAGATGACACATGTAAGGGGAAATGAGAATTTTACACACATTGTCAAGGGTTATATTTGATAGATGCATACAGGTCAGTCGACTCCTCTGATGCAGGAGAGATTGATCCGCTATGAGCCTTGCGTTGTCACAAGAAAATGGAGATCAATATGGGCAGAACATTAATGTCCTGAACAGAGTTTGAGGTCACCTGAGACTGTATGCATCCATGTCAATGCAGCCTTCATCCTCACTGATACATATTTCTGCTTTACAGCGTGCTGTCACGAATGACTGGAATTGAATGACCCCAACTGATTGCTGATGGCTTTAATACAACCAATAAAGAAATAAAAACAAATAAAGTTGTCCCTGTGCTTAGTGCAGCACTGCACTCAGAATATGTACAGGATGCAAATAAAATGAAGTATATGAGAACATACAAAACAACAACTGCCAGAAGAATCATGTTGTAAATACAGTTAACAAATAATTTTAAAATGTTTAAGAATTTTAATGTGTTGAATGAATAACATTAAAAGAATAACTGGATTGGGAGGAAATTCTTGTCCTTTTTTAAAACATTAAAATTCAGTAGCATGTTGAAAGAACACGTGTTGGTTGTGTTTATGGAGGTAAGTAAAAATGCTTTCACTTCGACGCATAAAAAGCTGCAGTCGCATTCCCTGTGGACATGAACATGGAATCTTCAGAAGGTAAGTTCGCTGCCTCGTCCCTGAGACCCACATCTACCGGTTGCATTTGCCTATAAAATTACATGTGAAGTGAATTTACAAATATCCTCGGAGCCTGAAGAGTCCACTTTATGATCAGAATAAACGTAGAATAAATCAGTACAAGACCAGTCGTGTTACATGACTTAATGTGAATGGGTTGTGTAAAGCTCAAGACTGGATACACAGAACTGTTTAACCTGTACTGAATACAGCATTGGATGGATGAGCCAGCATGACAAGTGTTAGCTCAGTGGTAAGGCTTGTATGCACAAGAAAATGGGTTCAAGTCCATGTGGAATGGGAATAGAATAAAGTAACCATCATGAAGGGGTGTGGCCAAGTTAACATGCATGAAATTAATACCTAATGCATGATTTGCAGCTGCAGTAGAAAATGCAAATGAAACCCTGTACTTTTTGTTCCAGTAACCTTCAACAACCTTCAAGAGCACAGCACTGCTGCAACCCCAAGCTTTGAGCCTGGGATTTGATAGTTTGGCTGCACATGTAGCTGTATTTCCAAAGAAGGGGATGCAGTGCCCAATCAGCATCAACGGTCAGAGCCAAGTTAATATACATGAAGCTAGTGCTAATTGCAAGAAATGTAAACAAACCCCTGAACTGTCCAAACTTGTAACCTGCAAAACACCTTCAAGAGTATATTTACAGTACAGGATTACTTAGGAGTGTTGCAGATGAACGTTAATGTGTTAGACAGGATATGAGGATAAACTCTTTGATTCCTTGATTCACCACCATCTCTGCAAGCCAAGTGGTCAATCCTAGTTCAGTAAACTCTTAATTTATGCTGAAATGTCTGCTCTAGGGAAATTATTTATTCTGTATGTCTCCTGTGAGGCATCAGTTGACTGGTTGATCGCAACCATTTAATCCCAGGGGTAAAAGCACCATTTCCTTCTTCAGAACCCCCCCCCCCAGGTTCAATCATGAGTCTATCTATTTCATATGGAGTCCAAAGGTTGCCTTCAGTGTAAAGCAGATGAACCAAGTGGATGAGAACTGACCAGTTGGCTTGCAAAAATGGCTAATTGAAGAAATTAAGTTCATCCTCATACCCTATCTAGGAGATAAATGTTCAACTATGGCAGTGATGTTTAATCCTCATCAGAAAGTTCACAGCTTTGGCTTGAAATGTGCTCTTGAAGGTTTCAGAGGTTATAAGATCAAAACAATTAGGGTTATACATACATTTCTTGTATCTTCAAATATTTGCATTTAGCACTACATTCATGTAATTGTACATAGACTTGGCCCCTGAACATTGATGCTTACTGGCTACTGTAACTCATTTTTCAGAAATAAGGCAACATCTGCGGGCAAATGTCCAGAGCTGCAACAACTCTTGTGTTCTTGAATGTCCTTGAAGGTTATTACATCAAAAAATTACGGGTTTTGCTTACATTTCCAGCTGTACCCATAAATAGTGCAGTAAGCACAGAATTCATGTGGTCTTATGTGTCCCCGCCCCTTAATGTTGATTGGTTAAACAGTCTACGTCAGGGGGGCAAGAGGGGGGTCCGATGTTAACTCGTCTGCCCTCCCCCGAAGGCGTGGTTTCGTTTAGTGTACACATTGAAGTGGCCCCGCCCCTTAATGCTGATTGGCTACTCATCACTCATGGTCCTGTAACTGCCGCATGTTCGTGTTCCTGCCGCGGTGCATCGGAAAGTACCGGGTTTTTGTTTACATTTTGCCGCGGTGCATCGGAAAGTACAGGGATTTTGTTTACATTTTGCCGCGGTGCAACGGAAAGTACCTGGTGTTAACGAAAAGTTCCGGGGTTTGTTTACATTTCTTGCTGTATGCACAAAATCTGCAAAAGTACTGCCCTGCTTCGGGTTTTCCAAATAACCTCCGGGTTTTCAGAATAACCACCGGGTTTTCCAAATAACCGAAGACCATTAAAACGAAAAAGTACCGGGATTTTTAAATTTAATTCCTCATTTGCGATCAATACTGTGCTCCTGAAGGTCGTTCAAGGTACCGGGTTTTCCTGATAACCGAAGGCCATCAAAACAAAAGTATCGGGTTTTCCTGCTAACCGAAAACCATTAAAACGTAAAGTACCGTTTTTTTTTAATTTAATTTCTGATTGCGGAAATATCTATTGATTGGGCTGGAATACTGTGGGTGGTAAAATGGTGCGTCTTGAAGACTTTACTCATGACCCTTAGAAAACTGCCATCATCCTTGTTAGCAGCAGTAGTAGTAGTAGTAGTAGTAGTAGTAGTAGTAGTAGTAGTAGCAGCAGCAGCAGCAGCATTATTGTGAAATACTCGTTCCTATGTCACATTTCCTTTCTACTCATATCTGTAATTGACTTACCTGTTGGAATATTTTAATGATACATCAATCACGGATAAATAGGTTCAGGGAAGGGAGCATACACAGACAGCAATGAGATCTCATAACCCTGTTTTAAAGGAAGAAAGTTGTGACACGAGCTGATAAAATATTCTTGGGCTATCAGCAATGTCTGATGATAGGGAGAGAGATGGCCCCTGCGACATCGGTGATACTTAACCAATTGACACAGCTGAAAGCCAGAGCAGATTCCATCCACAGTAGCTGCCATGAAAGCTTCAAATCTTATGTTTAATGTGAGGTTTACACTGTAGATAAAAGATAAAGTAGGGTAATTTTATTTCAGATGTACACAGTATTTGTTACATGCCACAGAAATTTCAAAATGTGACTACCCATACATGAATAGACAGCTTATAGCATTTTCTTTTTCTGAACTGCTATAAAAAACTGGCACTTTTGATATAATATCACTGTTAGAGACAAGTTATGGCTGCCATAGGTATTCTGTGTTCCATGCAGTGATGTGATACAATGGCAAGTGTGCTCTGTATGCAGGACACCAATGGAGGTTAAGCAACAAATATTTAAATATTGATTTCAATTAACATTATGAAATTTCCAATTTCACAGGGTGGGATATTTCATTGGGAAATGTATGTCTTCTCCTGGTGACAGAGCTTGTACAAGGGCATGCTGAAAGTAATGGCTCCCAATTTCTTTTCCACAACAGCAATTTCATTCATGCACAGCATCCTAATTCCCCCTTCTTCTGACCTCTCTTGATGGGCCAGCAAGCAGTTCATACTAAAGTAAGTGTTACAGGTCTAAATTATTTGACAGCATTAAAATGAAACATGTTTCGAACTTGCATGTTCGCCACTGTCTTATGGAGGCATTACTTTTCAGCATACCCTTCCAGGATGAATGCTGCTAATACCAAAGCCCACCAGTGGACACATCATGATCCACAGTCATATACCCAGTTTTGTCAAGATCTGGTTTGATATCTTTCTTCCACCACTTTTGCTTTCCCAAGTGGATGCCTTCCAGCATGTTCCAACAAAAATATTGTACGTATTTGTGTTCAATTCTTTATTGGAGTCCGTCATAACATAACAGTCAAGGTTAAAATTACCCAGCTATATGTTTCGGCATTTTAAAGCCATCATCAGGCAAAACACATGATTACAGACACAGTTAGTAATCATGTGCTTTAAAAAGCCGAAACACGTAGCTAGGTAACTTTAACCTTGACCATTATGTTGTTGTGTTATGACAGACTCCAATAAAGAATTGTATATAATAACATAATGGGATGCACGGAAAGGAAAAGTATTTGTGTTCTCCCATCTCAGCTACAACTCCATGATGTAACTTTCCTAACAAAACTGGAAAGCTGTATAATCATAAAGTTCCTTGGTGGGGGCATTATGTGCTATAACACTGTGTTGTAGTCTCGCAGGCGGATACCAGGGTTCTGGTGAAACACACCACGCTGCAGTCTGATAGGTGGAATGTGTGTCTCCATCTTTAGGATGACTCCAGATATCAGACATTTAGATTAAGTAGGTATAGATGTTTGAAGTCACAATATGAAATCAGGTCACCCACAAACAGCAGTTTCATTTGGCTGATGATACGGGATATGATACTGTGTAGGTTGGTAGAAGTTTACTGACATTTCAGAGGAACCCAATGCCTTCAGCTTCAATTTTCCATCCTGAAGATGGATGAAGTACATTTGTCTGCAGTGTTGGTTAAAACAAATTACAGAGCATTACATTTCAGAAGACTTGTCCTCAATAATATTGCGGAAAACTCAGGATGTGATAGAATGTATGCAGTAGAAGTCTACCCTTACGAAGGTGGCAGTATGTTCCTCCAAAATTTTGGCGGACTCCTACGCACCTACACAGTGTCACTGCCAACTTCCTCATGATCACTGTCATGAATATCTCAAATCTTGCACGTAACACTGGTGCTTGTAGATGACTGTACTTCCATTATGAACAAGAAATATTGACACACTACAACCATACAGTAATTGTGATGTACTGATTAAACTGAACTTTGATCAGTGCAGATGAATTACATTACATAATGAAAGCAATTCTCAGAGCATTGTTTGAACAAGTCTTCATCACAGTAGTGAGTCTGTTAAGAAATCTGTACAAATTAATAAGAAATGGCAAGTCTACCATTGCAACCATTTACAGCTATCGGCCTGATGCTTCAGTGGCCCTGCCTGGGCTCCACCTCAAGTTTACAGTGAAACTTTGAGTGCATACAAACATATCATGAAATTTAAGCATTTTTATATCATTTTTCCCAAAGATTATATACATTTAAATACTACACCAAGAAAAACTATTTTATTTTATCTTTCTCAACAGGATACTAACCAATAAAGAAACAAAATCTTCAATTTCTTTTGATAGGTGTGTCATACCTTTTGTCTGAAAACTATTTACTGAAAATTTAACTACCTATGGTAAGGATGGATAGTAATGACCATCAATTACCATAAGCAGCCTGCTCTGAGTGAGAATGTTACAAACTGAAATCAACTCCACACATAATTCCAGCCTTGCAAGTAACCACACTAACTGAACAACATATTCTGCATGCACCTAATGGAGTAGGTGTACATGTTTTAAATTATAATCCGTTTCATGAAGAAATACACAAATGTAACAACTTTTGTAATTATGTGATTTCAAGTAAATTTCCATTAACAAAGACTAAAACATACTGAAACTGTCTTAAATAATTAGGTGGTTGGAATATATGTGACTGAGGTTGTCAACTTACAGTTATACATTCCTGATATCAAGAAAAATGTAAGTTTGCGAACGTCTGTAGTCAGTCTGTGTACCTTCTTAAGTGAAGATTAGTAACGCATCAGGATTACAATTCAGACTTCAAATAATGTTCAGCATTGACTTGTATTCATTTTGGGTTCAAATCATTATCACCACCTCCACGAAGATGCCTTAAGATCAGCCTTACACAGTTTCATGACCTGACATTATTGGCCGAGTCTATGTGTCTTTCAAGTTTTTGTATACCTACAGAAGACTCTTGATCAAACAGAGGACTTTTATAGCCGCATATAAGATTTGCAACCACTGTCCAGTGTGATTGATAAAAGTTGTTTTTAATTTCTCATCCTTTATACGTTTCAGTCAAAATGACCATCTTCACGTATGGAAACTACTGTTACACGTCGTGGATATATATGTTATATCATTTAACTAATATTAAGATGTACATTGATTTGTTAAAACATCTAAAATTATTACAAAAGTCTAAGGAAAAGAAACCAAATTGGTTCTAGTTTAAAACAAATACTGAACATTATTTTGTAAACAGACTAATTGTAATAATTTTTAGATGTTCTAAAAATCAATGTACATCTTAATATTAGTAAAAAGATATAACATATATATGTATGACATGTAACAGTAGTTTCCATACGTGTTGATAATATCCTTCTGAATATGGTCGTTTTGACCGAAACATGTAAAGGATGAAAAATTAAAAACAACTTTTATCAATCACACTGGACAGCGGTTAAAACCTTATATACAATTACTAGTGTGACGGACCAGGATCAACCAAATTACGTTTATAACCCATTAAAATTTTTCAGTGAAATATCAGTGGTGTTTTACGATGATTTGCAGTAGACTGTACATCTTCTGATTCTGTTGCTTGTATAATTTTACAGCTTTTCATACTGGCCTACAACTGAACAAGGGTTTCTTTCCTCCCTTGGAAGGATACAATATTGCTATTGCAATCAAGAAAGGCCAAATATAATTACCTCATGTCTGATTTAGCTTAAAGGCTGTTCATCTGGCTCAAGTCCTATAAGCAAGCAACTAATCACTAGAAATTGTACTTTCCAGCTTACAGGTGCCAACAGGTTACGTAAGGAAGCAGGAGAACCACTGTACTTATTTGAATGTGACATGAACTCTGTGGCCTTCCTTCCAGTATACATAGGCACTGTCGGCAGCTGCAAGCTGTGTCTTATTTAAAATAGAGATGATATTCCAGACAGTAAGAAACAATAAAAACATTTCAGAGTTGGTGCCAGCATATTTCATGAAGAATTTGTAGTTTTGTTTTTCAGATAGTTGCCCTGAAAAAGAAAGAAATAAAGAAAATGTAGTAATGCTCATGTTAAACTTGAAGATATGGTGTTTTTTTAATGAAATTTCATATTCTGCATCAAAAACAGAAATTTTTAGTAAAGCTTCACATCAATCCATCATTAAAATGACACTTTAGAGTGTACAATCTACAAATTATAACAAGACAAGTGACATGCTCAGAGAAAAACAAATATTTACTTTGCAGCAGTATAATCACCAAATGACATTATCGACATTGCTATATGGCTTCCCATCTACTCAGCCTTTAAGTTAAAGCTATGAATTACTGTTATTTGCAATGTCAAAATTAGACAAATTTTGAATTCAGTTCACTGGTTTCATCTAGTAATCTGTGTTTTCGTGTCTAAGTCTGTCAGTTAATGAATACAATTTTTTTAATTAGAACTGATTGTTCTTTTCAATGAATGCAGACAAAAAGCATACTCATGTTTGTTTACTGCTACTACAGACCACGAATGGAGACTGCATTTCTTTCTGCTTCTGCTGCAAAAGGCTAAGCGTTCTGAGTGGGTGTCAATTGAGCTCATCTGTTTCATAAAAAAAAATTAATCTCCTTCAGATGGGGCACAGTCTGTTTGCCCTTAAACATTCTGTAATATCTGCTGCTCCCGTCACTGATTATCCTAACAGCTGGCCAAATTTTAAGTTAGTCTGCTGCCTAAAGTCATCAATTTCTCCCAATTTCCAACCCATGGTCTGTGTCTATGTCTACTAGCCTAATAACAAATGAACATATATGCTGTGTGTTTTATGAGGCGGCTCCATCTGACTTGCCACAAAGTTTCAGTATTCGCTTTTGTCCCAGGACTGAAGCTACTGTGTATGTTTGTAGTCAGCAGAAAATGAATGCACAAAAAGTGCGGATGGATATCTATCTGCTATGTGGAATCATGGACATGTAACGATAACTAAAGTTTGCTTGCTTATGAAGCACCATTTAGAAATAGCATTAGATGGTTTCACAGTCTCATGTGCAGCACATCCATCTATAGAACTTTCTAGAAGTTATTCAGTACATGTTTCAACCTATTAGGTCATCATCAGGTGTTTTAAAATTATAAAGGAGGAAACTGCTCTGCTTCCATATTGTGGTTGCTGGTCATCAATGCGGTCCCTTCTATGTGCATGTATATACAAAGTGTCTGGTTGATCTGCCTGCTGTGTCATGCAGTGCAAGAGGGACACGCAGCATAACACAACAGGTAGAACGACCCATCACTTTGTATATACATGCGCATAGAAAGGACCGCATAGTGATGACCAGCAATCACAATATGGAAGAACAGCAGTTTCCACATTTATAATTTTAAAACACCTGATAATGACCTTATAGGTCAAAACAAGTAGTGAATAACTTTCAGGAAGTTTTACAGAAGGACATGCTGCACGTGAGACCGTGAAACAATTTGGTACTAAATGAAGTGCAGCAGGGTGCTACAATATACTAAAGTAAAGTAAAGGTATCCCGGTAACAGGCCGTGGGGGGCCATAGGGTTGTGAGATGTTGAGGTTCCCACATTTTCTAGACAATCGGCTCATAGATGGTGGCAAGGTTGTCAGCCCTATGGGCCAGCCGCCCTTTAGCCCCAAGAATATTGCAAGAATATTCCTGGTACTCATTTCTATTAGAGGCTGAGTCGACCCCAGGGCCATAGTGCGGCTGGAAGGATTAGGTCAATTGAAAAAAATCCAATGACTTCATCAGGACTTGAACTCATGACCTTCCAGCTTGTATTACAAATAAGAGCTCATGACCAGATCTGGACTGATACTCACTCCCTCCTGTTCAGTTTTCTTCATTCGTTTCTCCACTTTATTTTTGCCAGGTCCCTTTCCATGAAATTCATGAGACAGGTATCTGAAATTAGAAACAGAGACAACATTAGAGTCACTGTATTTTTGGATCTTACAGAACGTGGCCATGTTTCCAAGTAAGTAAAGTAAAGGAAAAGTAAGTAAAGCTATCCCTGTAACAGGCTGTGAAGGCCCATAGGGTTGTGAGACGCAGGTCCCAAATCTTCTAGACAGTCGGCTCAAAGATGGCGGTAAGGTTGTCACCCTTACGTGCCAGTCATGCTTTACTCCCCAGGAAAATTATTTAACTCCTGTAACTCATTTCTGTTAGAGGCTGAGTGAACCCCAGGGCCATAGTGCGGCCAGAAGGATTAGGTCAATCGAAAAAAATCCAATAACCTCATTGGTATTTGAACCCGCGACATTCCAACTTGTAGCATAGTGCCTTAATCACTATGCTACCGCGTGCAATCCAGTTATAGAGGAGATGACAATTCAAAGCTCAGATATTCTTTACCCTTCAAAATCTCCTACTCTACTCCATAATCAAAGCAAGTGGCTGATCCTTGCGCCCATGATAACTCTCTTCCCTAAAGCCTGCTGCAGAGAAGACTTGACAGCTACAGGACAACTTAGGTGACTTAGTCTGCAGTCACCTGCTCACACTAGTTCCTTGCTTGTGGATTTTTATACTCTGAAGACAAAGGCGATATGTTCCTCCAAAACATCGGTTTACACAATATACAGTGCCACATCTCAGAAGATGGCATTCTTCATAAGTGACATTCATTACATACCAACACACTATACATTAAAAAATGAAAAAAAGTAAAGTTATCCCTGTAACAGACCGTGGAGGTCCATAGGGTTTCAAGACGATTGGCTCACGGATGGCGGTGAGGTTGTCAGCCTTATGCGTCAAGCTATCCCTGTAACAGACCATGGAGGCCCATAGGGTTGTGAGACATTAAGGCTCCCACATTTTCTATACAATCGGTTCATGGATGGTGGTGAGGCTGTCAGCCTTACACATCAGCCGCACTTAACCCCCCACGAAAATGCCTGGTACTCATTTCTGTTAAGAGGCTGAGTTGACCCCAGGGCCATAGTGCAGCTGGAAGGAGCAGGTCAACTGAAAAAAATTAATGACCTCGTCAGGACTTGAACCCACGACCTTCCAACTTGTAGCATAGTGCCTCAAACAACTATCCTACCTCTACTAATATTACACAGTAATGATTAATGTGTTTCTACTAAAACCCCTAACAAAACTGCAGTATATGATTAAATATGGTACACCATTTATGAAATACTTAAAATATAAATGCACAATTAAAACCAATACTAAAGTGTCAAGGCCTATGTTGTACATAAAGAATCTGCTAATGACTCACCAATCTCAACTTCATTCCAAGCTCCACGTCTGCCTTCTTCTTCCTGATGTTTCTTCTCTTCAATCATTTCCCTCTCAAAGTCCTGTAATGTAAATTTTGTATGAGATTCGCAGAACACAAATGAGCAGTCCAAAAATTACCAATTCAAAATTACCTTGAGATAGACTGAAATCTGAACTGCTTACTCACCAACCACTGTATAAAAAACTACTGCACTGTGTAGGAGTGGAGCTTCTGACAGCAGTGGATTTGAAGAGTTCTGTCATCTGGGATATAATGCCGTGTGGTCTGTCGAAAGTCAAGAGACATATTGCAGAAACATGTCGCCTCCATCTTCAGGGTTGAAGAATAAATCAAGCAAGAAACCAGCACTGGCAGGTAACAAAGCCAAGTTCCTACCTGCTTCATGCTGGCTTCTGGTTTCATTTATTCTTTGACCCTGAAGATTCAGGTGACGTGTTCCCCCAGAAATTTGGATGATACCCCAGAAGACAGAATTCTTCTGGCTATACTGATCATCTTGAAACTTGCTTTGCCAAAATATCTTTTTAATATCATAATATGCTTTGAAGTTACAGATCTATTAGAAACATACTCTCATTCTACCAAGCAATGTACACCTGCCAAACTAATTCTGAGTTTGCAGTGAGAATACTGTGATGACTAACATTCAATTCACTCTGCAATGAATACAATTACAAGAACTATTGGTTTTTCCTTTAGTCATGTTCTGAGCTATTTATTCATCCCTATTTCAATTTCACATATCATTCCTAGTAGCATCTTTTCTACCCTTATCATGCACATGGCACAGGGAGAAGAAAGAAATAAAGTTGGGAAAAAAGCCTGGATTTCAGATTCTTGTAGACGAGATTAAGAAAGGCACTATCTTCTGGGAAGTAACATCCTGTTAAGTCCACTGACATTCCTTCAAAATGCTTATGGACCTTATCACATTATACGACATTTTATTCCAGAAGGCACCACTTGTCAAGAAGAAGAAGAAAAAGGTTCTACCATCTCAACTATCACATTCTTATTGTTTAACGAGTGCTTTCATTTCTAGGATTTCTGTTGGATATTTCCAGTTCAGTAATTTATATATCCATTATCGTGGAATTCCAACTGTAATTAATATATATTCTAATTCTGTTGCAGCTGCAGTAAATAACTGCAGATGGGCAATGGACTGTATCCAGTCTTGACACATGCTAATCAAAGTGCCTTGCCAAGTGTACATTTATCTGCGGATAGTTATATTCCACTCACAAGTAGTTCCTCAGCGTCCTCATCCCTGTTGCCAGCCAGACCATAAAGGGGGATGTCACCTAACGTACGGCAGAATTCTGCAGTAGCATTCAGCACAATGGAACCACCTTCCGAGTTTTCTTCTGAGTTTCTCTCCAGTACTGACTCTGCCACCTACAAACATCACAAATCACAAACAGTTAAATTATGTAGCTATACAGCATTCTGTTTTGTAGTGTCCATAAATGCAAAGCTGTCCCTATGCTTAATTAGTTATGCTCTAGATGGAGGTGAGTGGCCAGCTCCATGCCACTCCCACCCCAGGAAACAGCCCCTGGTGCCTATTTGACAGGAAGCCATAACAGGTCTCAATAACCAAAACACAAGAAAGGATGATAGTATAAAAAAAGGTAGAGCTCTCCCTGTATCAGCCCGTGGAGGCCCATAGGGGTGAGACGTCGAGACTCCCATACTTTCTCGACAATAAGCTCACATTTATGTTACAGGCTGAGTTGACCCCAGGGTCATAGTGTGACTGGAAGGATTCGGTTGATCTAAAAATCCAATTATCTAACTGGGAATCGAACCCATGACCTTTCAGTTTGTAGCACAGTTAGAAAGGATGACGATATTACTTAAATGTGAATATATGATTTACTGGTTTGAGGCTCACTGCAACAAACTGTGAGAGAAACAATTTAATAACCCTCAGGTTAAATTACAATGGTTCTGTATAGTAACCAAGGAGGAAACATCATAATGAGCTTTACTATAAAGTTCTGTGTAACATTTTATAACTGGAACATATGGAGACACTGTGTAGGAACTAAACATGGCACAGGATTCTGTAGCTAGGGGCAATTTCATCACCTCCCACCACCTATCCATAGGGCTGCTCCTCTCTTGTCTCAGGCAGGTGAGGGGAAGATGGCCTTGACTGAACAAGAGAAATGACCCGTACTACAGCCAAACATTTGTGAGAAGGATTAAAAAGGAAATCTGCCGATGTGATGTACCTTTTCTACTCTGTCCTTTGATTCTGTAACAGCCTCCTGCAGCTTCAGTCTCTGTGCTTTCTTGAGGGCTATCTGTAGCTCCAGTTCGCTGTCATTGGGATCAATCTTGATGTTGGACAGTTTCTCTTCTGGCGCTGAAAGTTGTGTCCCATTATTAATAACATTCAAAACTGCTCCTGCACTACATTTCCTTTCATGATTTCACAACACACTTCGTAGCGGAAACTATATAGTAAGAGGAAGTGGTGGAAACAGAAATGTGTCATGAAGGGATCAAGCAGCAAAGAAAAATGGTTCAGGATAATTACATATGCTACTCCTGTACCAGGACATGAAGGCCCATAGGGTTGTGAGACGTCGAGGCTCACTCATTTTCTAGATTCGGCAGTGGTACATATACTACAATTGGAACAAACCGGAGAAGTTTAATTATGTATGGAGGAGCCAAAAGTGGAAGGATGAAGGATCTAAGAAAGGTAGGGAAAGAAGGAAATGGGAAGGAGTCAAAAGTGGAAGTAAAGTAGGGAATTGAAAGAAGTAAATGTGATTAAAGAAGGGAAAATGATGAGGTCCTGAAAGGAAATGGTGAATGAAAAAAGGTTCAGCAAAAAGCAGTATGGAATGACAGCAAAAAAGGAGAGGTGAGAGAATAAGAGAAATCAGAACTATGATGACAGAAAGTGGTGGAATGGGGGAGCACAGGCATGATAATCAAAGAAGCAAAAATAAAAAGGGTCAGGAGAGAAAATGGTAGATTTGAAACCAGTTCAGGAAAGTCAGGAAGATGGAATTTAGGAGAGGAGGTAATAGAAGAGCAGAAGTTCAGGAGTGCAGAGGATGCTAAGTCAACGGACAGAACATATAAAGTGCAGTAGAAATTTTCTGAAAGACAGTAGTACAGAAATTGAAAGGCTTCAGAAAACTCAAGCGAAGAAGGGCAGAACAGACAGAAAAGTTGTGGCAGAAGGGAGAAAGGTTAAAACAAATGTTAAGTATAGGAAGGAACAGTGAAGATCAGGGCAGTAAGTTGGTGACTATGATGATTATATGCTATGCTGAACTATATTATACTAAACACAGAGTATGCTGANTCAAAACGAAGAATACACGGCGCCAAAACCCAGAAGACGACTTTCTTCACAGTCATCGCCGTGAAAACCTCAAAACTTACACAAGACAATAAAATGTTTCACATTATACTGTGACATGACAATTTTTATAACACACTACTGTGCTGTACTACTATGTATTATATTCAAACAAATTAGATGGTCCTAAATATTACTATATGAATCTTACCAACTGCAGGGCTTACATTTCTAACTGCGCCACGATCAGCAAGATCTTGGGCCTGCAGGACACTGATGATACCTAAGTGAACAAATAAAAAACCGAGTGATTACAGGTGTTAATAATAGAGTATCCTGTAGAAATATGTTTGGTGAACTGTTACCTCACTATATATATTTGAGATTTTATATTTTATAATAAAGAATAAGATATATACAACTCAGTATTCTGACATTCACAGCTACAATACCATACATAAACATACTTTGTATGTTCAATTTTGTAATACCGATCCTTGAAAAAAAGGGTAATCAATATGGGAACTAAAATATTGAATGACCATCCCCTTGAATTGAAAAGCAGTGAAAATTTTAATGTTTTTAAGAGGAAAATATAAAATTATTTGCTGTGCAGTGCTCTCTATTCTTTTCAAGAGTTTTTCAACTAATGTTGGACTGATGACTAGTTTGTTGACTGTCTTTTGGTTTGCAATTTTTAATATTGTTTACGTGTTTTATATTACTGATATTTTTCTTTTGGTCTTATATCTCTTTTATTGTTATGTACCTTATAATGGTTGTTATATTACCATGATACATCACTGTGTAATTTTTATGTGACTTTGACATATGATGCATTTGCTGTTATTTCTTGACATGTCCAATTGTATTCACTTCAGTTATGGACAGAAAGAAAGCTGAAGTTGAAATTGACACACATCAGTGGGCATAATTCATTTATGAGCCAGTACTTATGGAACATATATATTTATTGCAGACACTGCAGATTATGTATAATAATGTGTGACAAACAATTATTATTTCAGTGACTTACTTATGCATACATAATAAAGTTTTGCCCCATAAGTCATATAAAATACTCAATTTGTGCTATAAGGAAAGTAGGCGATCAGTTTCTTACAGAACTTCTTGTTGAGTATTCAAGAGTTTATCTATCACAGGTTGGTGTCTGGTAGTTATGAAACCCTAAAAATAGGGATCCTTCACATAGGCCTCACAAAACAAAACTGCAATTCTCTCAAAAATACCTGTCATTTTGACTAAATTTCAGTAATTTATGGAGACCATCTTCTTAAATCATCAGAAATCTGGAAATATACACTGTATCTGATACGTTCAATAATATCAAAAGACATAAGATTTATGGGAAAAGTGCACAGAACACAAAGCATTTTCTTCTACATGTTTGCTCCATTTTTTGCCGTGTTTTGCTATGCTTGAAATTAAAAAATTCATAAATTCTCAAATATAAAATGTCATGGAACTCCATTCTGTGGTTCTCAAGTTTATCATCAATACAGGCAGATTATGCTGTGTTACATTAACAAGCTCCACAGGGTTGCAAAGCCAAAACACTATACAGCATGTAGTCTGAGGCACGGATTAAGTTTCCACTGAGAAGGGGAACATCCGCTTTAAAAATAAAGATTCAGAAACACTCAGGGAACATGACCTGCCTAGCTGGAGCACTATATATCCTGACAAAGAACTGATACATGTGTCTGGCATCTGAACACTGGGTATAGCTGTAACGGTGTGTGACATGACACGCACCTCAAGTACAGGGACTCCCTGCATGAGCTAGACAGCTGAACAATGAAACAGAGAGGAAGACGCTGTGTGATCCCTGCTCACTCAGCAACTTGGCATCCTTCATCACTGGGAACAGCTTCCAGCCTCCATCAAGATAACAGATCTCTAAGATGAGATTGTGTCTGAGGGCTCTAGAATACACACCTGCCAACTCAAAGATGTTATGTCTCAGAATAGTACAGATCATCTCATATGTTACATACCTTCTACATGGGATGTATCCATAGAACATGCAGGAAAAGTGGGCAATTTGCTGAATCTTCCAGGCCCACTCTGACATCAACGTCTTCCCTGATCAGCTGCATAACAGTCTTTTCACAGGCGCCTATCCATAACTGTCAAATAAACAATTATGTAACGCTTACAAGATCATCGGTTTTAATCTATCTACAGGTTATTCAGAAGCTTTTTTTTTTTTCAGATATTTTCTCTACATATTTTGAACAATGTCTGCTGCCCCAGTTTCCTCAAACCATTCTGTTCGATTAACTCTTTGTATCCTTCATACTGGCCCGTGGGGCCCAACCAGGTAACATTCCTAACCTTATCCTGTAGCATGAGGGTGCTAACAGTCCACAAACCCGAATGCTCTACATTAAGCTTCAAAATACAAGAGGAACTTTATTCATGTTCCTACGAAACATAATAATTATTCACTTACTTGCAAAATCTTTTAAAAATAAACACTGCCACTACATATGTCACACATTTATGAAAGTTGGTGTAATTAAATAAAAAACATTCACTGTGTAATTAAGGTCACACCTACTTCCAGCAAAGGCTACCACCACGGATTATCATAAACTACAGATCACCATTACAATCGTCCACGGATCAATTGAACTATTTTCTTTTTATTGTGGGGAAAAAAATGAATTTACATAAAATGCCTAGACGATGCCCATCGGACCCCTGATCAATTGTGCTCCTGGTGGAAGTTGTACTGAGTGCCATCTATACTATAAGTCCTAAATTTCATGGTATTAATTTCGGCGTCATTAGCTCAGTTGCCTTCAAATTCTCTACTCTTCCTCGGTATCGGTAGCGATCGTTGCGTTGCGTAACTTCTGTAAACTTCAGAACATAATTCTTAATTCCATTTACGCACTTGGAATATGGAATTACGAACTTGTGTAATATTCCATGTGCGGAAATAGAATTAAGACTTTTGTTCTGAAGATCACAGAAATGACGTATCCCTACTGAAGGTGTGCACATCAGCCATGGCTTAGATATTTTACAAAAGCAATGCAGTGTATGCAGTAGCAGTTTACCTCCATATTTTAAGTAGCTAATGAGCACAAAATAGTGTGGTTGGTTGAGGCACTATGCTGTAAGCTAGAAGGTTACCAGTTTGATTTCCAATGAGGTTGCTGGATTTCTCAATTGACCTAATCCTTCACAGCCGCACTATGTCCCTGGGTCGACTCAGTCTATAACAGAAATGAGCACTAGGAATCTTACCAAAGGTAAAGGGCGGCTGGTGCATAAGGCTGACAACCTCACTGTCATCTGCAAATAGACTGTCTAGAAATGTGGGAGCCTCAACGTCTCACAAGCCCATGGGCCTCCACAACCTGTTCCAGGGATAGCTTTACCTTTACTACTTAAGTATCTAACACATTAGAAACAAAAGGAAAAGGATTATGAATGTGATTGACAGATAAACTCATTTCTTGTTACTTATTTTAGATAAGAGGTGTGATCAATTTTTTAATGTAAATTTGTGAATCTGTCCCTACCTGCTCCCCTCCATTGTCCCTTCCATCCGCCATCTCTGCTTAAATGTGTCCTGTATGTTCATTAGACTGAAATAAAGTTAACAAGATCTCTGATTCCTTCTCATAAAAAATATACTAGAAAATTCATAAAATTTATGAATATTATCAGAGGGGATTTTGCCACTATTCACTGTGGATATAGTGGCAATATGACTCTTAGGAGAGAAACTTAGAGTATTATGAACTGTATGGTAATATTAATTGTTTGGAGTGCCAATACTGTAATATATGCATTGTTTGTCTTGAAACACTACAGTGGGCTCAATGTATGGTAAGGGATGACCTTAGTAGTAGGGTGGTAAGGTATTAACAAAGACAGAGGAATATTCACATTCAGTCTCTGACTTTGATGACAAAATTGTTCTCAGTCCAAACTATAATAAGCATGCCAAGTACATGATTTTATACATAATAAATGATATTGTATAAGAACATCACAGAGGACATTGCAAAGAAAGCCTAAGCATTGCACTAAAATGTCATGAGGAACAAAGATTATTTACACATGTATATTTAGGTTGCCATGTTCTTAGTGACAACTTGCTAGTAAGTATAATAGGAAACACTGACTGACTGATTTTTGGCTTATTCAGGGGCACTGTTTCGACTGCTTAGGTTATACAGTCAAACAGCATGATGTTGCTGTAGCAGCCATGGCCTGCTTTAAGCTACAGTCCCAGGAGGCTATGAAAAACCTCAGGATAGTTGGTCTCTAGAATAAGACTGGAACTTGGGACTTTCCAAATATAAAGCAAAAGTATTAACCATTTAACTGCGACATTAAATTAGCAGGAGTATTAACAACTCAACTGTGACATTAAATTATAAGATACTGATCAAGTCTGCACTGAGATCATTATTATATAACCATTATGTAAAAAACAAAAGAAAATGATATACATTTTTATTCAGGCATTACAATCTAAAGATGAAAAACCAAGCAATTTTTCACTTGCTTTGTGTGATATGCATGAACCTAGCAGTATTTCCATAACCTTTGTTAAGTAATATTACCAAGAGTCATGCAGATGAATCCAAAATGTTTGGTCCAAGAAATTATGGCTCCTATTAGAGCTTCATTATGAACAGTGAAGTCTATCTTACAGTAACTCTCATCTGAGAAACTGATTCATTCAATATAGATAGGAAGGTTGTTACAGTCAATACGACAGTCACACCGAGATTCCTTTTCTCTTTACAAATCAGTAATGCAGAGATATAAAATACCAAATTAACTTATATGCTACTGAGTATTTCTGAAACTGTATCTTGAATTTTCTACATAACACAACAACAACAATATCAAAAGGCACAGACATGCACACACACACACACATGCACACATACACAATTATACATGTTTGCATAAGTCGTGTATGCAGTTTCAGGATTTCTTGAGAATAACATATTAATATTGAGAAATTCACTGTTCTCCTACAATGGAATAAATACCCTACTATTGTAGGGTGACCAAAAAGACCAAAAGAATAAGACAAATTAATAGGTATATGTCAAAATATGGCAATATGGACAGTCTTTCCCTGCCACATACGTGGCATAGGAGATGTATAAGGGGGAAGAAGTGCAGGAATTTCTGAAAAAGTAGCAAGTTATGGTTTATGTTAGCCTGAAATATCTATAGCAAAGCAGTCAAAGAGCTGTAAGTATACATGTTTTCTGAAAAATAAATACACAAACAGTTTAACAACATATCATTCGTTACTTTATAAAGAGTGGTGACAAGGATAAAATGTAAAAGAGAAAGTTGACATCTGATTTTTTGTAGCACTGATTAAATTGACTTATGCTAATTACCAATATATATAAATACAGAAACTGTATTTTAGAGAGAAATCACTGCTGCAAGGAAAACAAAGTTTAACAAATTACATAGTTCTTACTGCGTATAGACTACTGCGAATGATAGAAATTCTGCTCCTAACATTACGAGGAATGTGGCAGAATCATGGCTCATACATGCCACACAGCCTTCATATGCTATCTGAAATATGGAAAATTAATGCAGGAGTAATAAGGTTTATAGAAAGAGGGCAGAGTACGAAGCAAGCAGCAAGCAACAAGTAACTCAAAAGTAAACTAATCATAACAAATGAAAAATAAGAGGCAGCTTGTTTTAAAATTTCTTCTACAAAATGAAACACAAATGTTGATACAATGACGACATAATCAAATGTTAATATTCTTGAGTTGACAGTAATAAACTTTCAGTATATGGACATGCATGGATGAGTATCATACAACAAGCCTTCAGTGAAATGCAATGAGCTAAAAACAAGACAAGATCTGATGGTAATAATACTAGAGAAGTTTTTCACCAGAGAACAGAATTGCACCATTGTGATATTATGCAGACATTCAATGCAATTTTACAAAAGTATTACATGCTGTATAGGTGATTATACAACAGATGACAAGATGCTGCCACCCTTCCATAGTTGATGTCCATTAAAAAGTTTTCATAGAGAACAGACAGGAGAAATATGACATAAAAAATTCTGACAAGTTTGGAACTAGTTAAGTGGATGGTGCATTATCTTAGCTTCACACCCTCATCTACATAGTTGGTATACATTTGCATGCAGTATTCCTATGAGACTCTCTGCCAATGTAACAAGTGAATTGAATTGAACTGAACTACTGACACCTGCATTGCCATGGAATATATCCAGAATCATTAGATGAAAACCCTACCTCCATACCCCAACTGTGGAAGGTGTCATGCGAGCTACAGAAAGGCCATATTAAAGAGGCTGAAGTACTGCAACTTAGGAAATTATTTGTGAGTTATTTGCAGTACCAGAAGCAAGAGGACTGGGCTATAGGCTGGATGACTGAGGGGTCAGAGTTTGAGTTGCGGTAGGGTCAAGAATTTTCTCTTCTCCATGTCTTTTCCAGCCTCAGGTGAGTGAGAGACAACCTACTCTGCTGGATTCCTTAGAAAGAGCTAACCTCTTTCTAGGGGACCCAACAGAGTAAGTTGTCTCCCCACTCACCTGAGGATAGAAACACACTTTCTGAAAATTCTGAATTCAGTTTTCAGGATACTGCAATGGTTAGCTGTCACTGCCAAGAGATGTCAGGATAGACTCCACTTATAATTTCATATACTAAAGTTATAAGGTGTAAAAGGGCCAATTTCAAAGTGATGTATCTTAAGCATAACATAAAAATTTTAATATTAAAAAATTCTTCTGAAGTTCCTAATATGAGAAATACCAATTAAAAACATGATTTATTGAAGAGGATTTCTAAGGTCTTACATCCTTACCAGTATATAAAATAAAATACTTCTCATTCCTCAATGTTGCCAAGGTTAATATGGAGTAACAGAATTTGTTAAAAAATTTTAGTTGATATCATACATTGCATAAGGTTTCCCCTGATTTTATATTCAATCCAATTGGATCTCTTTGAAAAGTGATTGGGCATAATTCCCTTTTATATTATCACAAAACTAAACATTTCCATCTTACTAGATATCTTCTTATGCATACTGTTTCTCAGTTTTCCTTCAGATCCTGTCTGCACTCATTCTCAATTGTTCTTCCCAATATCTTAAAAATATCTGAGCTGGAAAGATACTGAAATACATATTTTAAACACATTAGCTTGCGTTTTAATGATACATCACTGTCTGTGGAAAATCTTATGATTTCCAGTAAAGTTTATAGCTTTAAGAACTGAATTTAAGTGTGATAAATAGAAGCGCTCAATACAAGTTTCCAACTTAATATATAATATGCATATAAAGACGTCTTGAAGCAAGACAGAACATGGCACAGTGAATATATTTCATCAAGAGAGACTTTATAGCAGACAGGCCTGCAGTCAATTAGACATGTGTACTGAGTGTTATTTACATTTCTGTTTTCTTGTATTATGACACATCATGTACCTGCGGAAACTTTCAAAATATTGCTTCTCTGCAATGATGTCTGATGCAGACTGAAGCTGTTTATCAGTACACATAAGAGAAACTATATTAAAGGGATAACAAATTTACACTATTTATATCTCACTGTTTTGCTATAGGTCAGCTTCTCATATTTCAGCAAAAACAATGATTATTCACTGCTATTTGTATCTTTGTTCTTTTGGCCTCTATAATATTAAATTGGGGAGCTGAGACAGCTCAGTCAGCATAGCGATGGGCTAGATGACTAGGCTTCCATTTCTGGCAGAGGCAAGAGCTTTTTCTCCTCTCCTCAGTGTCCAGACTGGCTCTGGGGCACATCCATCCTTCTATACATTGGGTACTGAGGGCTCTTCCCTCAAGGTTAAAGCAGCCAGAACATGAGGCGGTCCACTCACCTCCATCTAGAACCGAAGTCAAGACTGGAGAATCTATACATCCACCCTCCTATATATCTTCATGGCATGGTGCTTGATCATTTAAGCACTGACAGCTGTAATGTGAAATTAATCATTCACATCATACTCTGTTAAAGGTTAAAAATAATAAATAAATAAGGTTATGAAAAACTATTACAAAAAATTAGTATAATATATAAGAAAGTATCAGAGTTAGAGGGTTTAAAAAGTAGAGGTTGAAGACAAAAAAAAAATATCAAATACTTATCTAAAATAATATTAGGTCAGCATTTCTGATTTGTTATGTTCTCTTTCGACATGCATCATTCAGATTCCTACTGTCATAACTGCAAATATGGAGCTGCTCAGTGCATATTTGAAGGCAAGTCTGTTGCTAATTTCAACAGTTGTAATACTCTAACACCACTACTTCGATCAGTCAGTTATTTGTTTGAGTACTTTACAATGCTGTCAAATGTAGAGGGTTTGCAGCAGCATGTATAAAATGGTAGGATGGTTGTCATGACATACTGTGAGGAATGTGCAAGGAGGAGGTCATGGCCAGTTTAAAATACTATTCTGGTATTTTCCTGGAGAGGCTGAGGAAATATAAGGAAATATGTCAGGATAGTTAGTGCCTCAGTTGGTATTTGAATGTGGTAACTCCTAAATGAGAATATACCATATTACTAATTACAAACCTATATAGTCTAGATGTAAAATTAAAGAGTTATAAATGAAAGAAAATTACAAGGTAAAATTATGGCTAAGAACATTAAATACAAGTGGAAAGAGAATTGCATATGCTGGTATATGAAGAAAACCAATATTTTATTTATAAAAGGAATATTTTCAGTGTGAGATGAGAGTAGACTGTTAACATTAACCAAACAAATAGGCTAAAATAATAATGCTTGCTTCGTATTCATGAGGTAATCAGTTAGAGCTGTGGCCAGGATACTCCCTATCCTAACTGCTTTTGTCAGTTCCTCCATGCAAATGCAGGAACAGCACCTCTAATTAGGCCACAACTGCTTCCTTCCACATTCCTTCCAATTTATTACTCACTTATCATCCTACCATTCAACACTGTACAGTATATGTAATTTGAGATACTAGCATTTGTGTTAAATAAAGTAGCAAAACATAAATGTTAACAATTGATGAAGGATTTGTAAAAATAATAGCAAAGTATGGTAATAATATTATACAAAATGGTTTGAAACCACTGTTCACCATAAAGTTCTCTGAGGAAAAGCAAGAATTTTGTGCACATATTCCAGTGACTTAGTTTCAGCATTTGCCACCAGGGAAAAAGTACATACTTTATACATACAGTAACAAAAGAATGCTCAAAAAGAATGACACAAGTGACAAAAAGGTGTCAGCAGCCTCTATGTTCTGCCAGATAATAATCATACAGACTTCCTCTCTGGAATTAACTTCTCCAAAGTTTCAACATGTCTTATCTTTGGTTTTTAATCATTTCATTTTCAGCACTAACAAAATCCATAAAATCCAAAATCTGTAACAACAAATATCCTCATAACAAAGTTACTGGGATCCATCTCATAAGTGGAGAAACCTATGTAAATAAAGTTTGTTTATCAAAATGCTGCTGTTAGCAACAAATAGCTTAATAACAACACAAGGAATAAGTGACTAGAATATAGTGCATATTTTGCAGGGATGCCAGTCACATGGACAAATGCTAATAGGGCTTTCAGTTTGTAGATGGGTGATGTTAAGCTGAATTCATTCTTTGGAGGACTGAGAATATTTCAATCTGTGTGGCATTATTTATTTTGGCAAATGTGTAGAGTATTCATCCTATGGGCTACAGTAGCCCACTGACAGTTTGTGGGACCTACCTTGTATGTCTATAGAAGAATGAAATACAGGTTAGACTTCTCAAATACAACACTTGCAGCACCAGGCCAAAGATGGACCAGCTTGACAAAGGCCAAGCCTATTCATGAGAGACAAACCCATCCTCCCAGGAGAGAGGATGTTACATATTGTATTTGTATTGAATTGTATTGGAGAGGGTGGGTTTCCCCATGCACTTAGACCAACTGTTGGTCCATTGTGCGTCCCCCTATGATATTCTACCAGCCTCTATTCCCTACCGGTACTGGTGCGTGCCATCAGTCCCGACTCAGCGAGCGAGTTCGGCCTCTACTGGCTCAGCAGTATCTCGATGCTTCCCCCATCTACCTGAGGTGTTAGAGACTACTGTTGGGCGGGAAATGTCCTGAATTTGGCTCAGTGGTCCCCTTNAAAATCTGGTCATGAGCCTCAAGGGGCTTGGCATCAATACAAACTGATTGGCAGTAAACTGCCAGTTGTAAAGTAACTCTGACTCTGTGAGCTAGTTCAGGTCAAGAGCTAGCAGCTGAAGCCAGGGGTAAGAGTCAGAGGTTGGAGTGAAATGGTTACCGTCCTGCGGGGGTGTCAGCCTGACAGGAGAGTAACATCAGCTGTTGGAAGCTGTTACCAGGTAACATGGCAGAGAACACTAGCATGTGTGTGACAGTGATCTGAAGTGTAGTCATGAGCTGTATAAATGTCCAATAAATCCTGTTATCAATCCAAGACCTACATATCATCACCCAGTTGCATGACAATATTAAAATAACAGGCGAGTATTGGTATAGCTTTCAAGTGCAAGTGATGATCATAATGCTAGCGCCTGTTCATTTGAGGATTCTGATGGTACCAGTATTTGACAGAACAAGACAAGGCAAGCATTTCATTAAACTTTCCAGGCCATGCACTGCATGTAATGGCAAATGCATGCAATCCACATGGCAAAGTGTTGCACTTTTTCAGGAACTTTACAGTCCCTCCCAAGTTAAGCCCCATGCTACTAGGACTTTAAAATCTCAAATTTACAAGTATGTAGTATAGGCTGAATTCTGAGTCTTACATAGTAGCCTGGGCTTGAACTGTAGCTAGACACTTTCACAGGAATTGCAAGTAGTACTGTGGGCTATAAATGAAACATTTACCATGTTTAGTCATAGTCTTGAGATTACGTATTATCATAGAAATATGAATCGTTTCCTGGGAATGAAATATTTAAAAACTGAACTTAGGGTTTAATTTACATTTAAAACTGATTAGTATGAGTCAAGACACAAAGAGAAAACTGCAAATGTGTTAGAGCAGAAACACACTGGCACCCCTGCAGAGGAAGTTGAGTGGAATAATGATGAGAGATTGTAGCAGGTAACCAATGCACCTAATAATGATAATAACAACAACAATAATAGTACTTCAGAACATGTTAACAATGCTATCTTGAGAATCACCAAGTCAACTTGCATCTTCATTCTTTCATGTGTCCCTTCACCTTGCAAGCACACCCAGAGTTCTCTTAATAGGTGAAGACTCAGGCAGGGCAAGGGCCCATTTGCGTAAACCAGTGAGCATTACTGAGCTAGTGACAAGGATTGCTCCAGCAATACTGTATCTATTAGGCACTTCTTGAAAGAACAGCACCTGCCATATGAAGGCAAACACTATGTCCGCAGAACGTGCTATTGCCACTGGGCCCGCCTGTTCCAGCTGAAGGGCCAGAGTGAGGAGAATCTGCCCACCAAAACTGAAGAGAGCTAGTGCCACAACAAGGAACCTATCAAGTCCACAGCGTGGAATACAAAGTGCTCCCAGAACCCATGTCACCAACAGCGTCTGAACCAGAGCAAATGAGCCAAAGTTGGTCATAATGACAGAGAAGTGTAAACCTTTCAGGGCACGCAGAAGGACATATGCATTAGCACCAAACAGTGTTGCAGAGAATGCTGCAACAGCACCCCAGACATCACTATTCTGTTCTTCATGATCTGGAGAGGACGCAAGTGCAGGAATGCTGTGACCAAACAGAAGAGGTGGGCGTGTAATGAGCACAACACCAATCAAGGTGAGGCAGACGCTGATGACATTGAACATCCCACATGGCTCCTTCAGGAATAACCGGGCAAATATTGCCACAAACACCGGGACGCTGAATACTACAACCTGTAACAGATAGCAATTTGTAAATAATCAGCAATACAATATGATAATTATATGATCATGCTGGCAAAGGCATTATTTAAAAACTCACTTAGAAATGCACTGTGTCATTCTTATGCAAAAATGTCACACATCAATCTTCTCTTAGAGAGTGAAACCTGAGTAGAATGGAACTCTGATGAAATAGAAACCTGCCTTTATATCAAACTTTCTCTGGTATCAAGAATACAGTGAAAACCAATGTAAAATTAATTCCAACAAATGGAAAAATTTTAACATCAAAATATAAAAGATAATTTAATGGAAAATATTCTTCATAAGTACTTACTGTTTTCTGTTAAAAAAACTGTAATATTGTTGAATTGGTCTGTCTTCAGGGATATAATGCCATGCATTTTAGCTAAGTGAGTGAAACACGAGTGCATAGAATAAATTTCAGTGCTCAATGCATGAAGGATGAGACATGGGCACATAGCACACAGACTTAATGCTTTGACTTTCAAATTAGTTGTTATAATGATGACTGGTGCCAAATTATATTTTATAAGTCAATTCTAAAAGGGTTTTGATGATGATGTATAACATTTGAGATTACTGGGTTTCTGGACTTTATCCATCATCTGGTATTCTAAAGAACACAGTTTTGGAAATTGGATCTGTTTCCCTACTCAGATGATGGAGCAGGAAATGTCTATTCCATTGGATCAGTTAGGAAGTGCTAACCTCAGTCATGGGACCAATGACTGAGGTTCTTGCTCTCTAATGGAACCAACACTGTGGATGTCTCCCACTCTCAGTAATGGCAGATATTTTATAACCTTGTAATTTTACACATATAAAGTAAAGCTATCCCTGTAAGAGGCTGTGAAGGCCCATAGGGTTGTGAGAAGTTGAGGGTCCCACATTATCTAGAAAATTGGCTCAAAGATGGCGGTAAGGTTGTCAGCCTTAAGCGCCGGACGCACTTTACTCCCGAGGAAAATTATCTAATTAATTCCTGGTACTCATTTCTGTTAGAGGTTGAGTCGATCCCAGGGCCATAGTGTGGCTGGAAGGATTTGGTCAATTGAAAAAAATCCAACGACCTCATCAGGACTTGAACCCGCAACCTTCCAGCTTGTAGCATAGCCCCTCAACCAACTAGGCTACCTTCTTAAATTTTAAATTTGACATCAGTAATAAAGCTTACTAATTGTAGTAGCCAATTAACAGTTACTTCATTACAACACGTATATATGCTATTGTAGCCAATAACTATAAGGATTAAGATATTTCATGTAACTTGCAATAACTTTACACAAAGTTGTGTGAGATGGTAGATTAGATCTGTATTTCAAAAGTGATTGTGACAGAAAAAGACAGGTAGACAAAAAGATCTCAAAAAGTCTGTTCTTGTCTAGGGAACCACCAGTAAACTAAAAATAACAAGAAATAAATGTAAAAATATTTTAAAGAAACGTGACAGCCTAGAAGGATGCACATGTAGAACATGCAATGTACAGGCATTTGCTGATAGAATGGAAGAACAGTAAACAACATAACAAAGTGCAATTGTAAAAAAGTACTTTTATCATTATCATCATTAAGACTGCAGTGTTCTGTGATCTAGCACCACACTGTCTGGTACACAGTTATCAATGTTTCAGAGGAACATGTTACCAATATCTGGAGGGTTAAGGTGGCTATGTTCCCCCCCCCCTTTCTTTTGCTTCTAGGTAATGGCTATACTCGTTTCAATGAGAATTTGCTTCCTTTTGGTATTCATGTTTAAACTTAGTAAATTACCATTTTAGCATATATGTTGTGTAGCTGATTTGGTCCACCTAGTTTTAGTCTCTCTAATTTTTTTGTCAACTTTTGTAATAACACATTTTGTAATAAATTTAAAAAAATATATAATATACGATAGATAGTATCCACTCTTTTTAGAACTGGAACAATTAGGTAAGTCTTCACTATAAATTTTACTTAAAACCTCTAAGCTGAACCAACTTTCTGGATGTACATTCTCTTCATATCCTACCTAATTCACAGTATACAGTAACAAACCTTACATGGAATTTTGGAAAGGTGCGGAACCTAAAATCATAAGAGTAGCACATTTACCGAGGCATCAGCCAGAGGCATGTGGCGGAAGGCGTAGAAGCTGAGCATGAGGCCAGTGGTGCCAACAAAGGAGCGGAGAAGAAGCATTATTCTCCTGCCTCGTGGAAAAGGTGGTTCCTTGCGCCAAAGGACAATGGGTATTGCTGGCAGAAGGACTCCCACAAAACGACATGCAGCCAGTTCCATGGGATGCACATCCACCAGCCACTTGACTATCACCGAGCAGAGAGAGAAGAAGAGAGATGATAGTGTAGCCAGGAGTAGTCCCAGGTATGGGCAAGGGCGGCACCTGGTACCACCTCCATCACCTCTCTCTGCATCGTCTAGTCTGCTGCCACCTGTCTCTACAAGCTGCTGCAATTCCAACTGTTCTGGCATCCCACACTACAAACAGACATATGTCATAGATAAATCAATGCACTTAAGATAGGAACACCAGAAGTAACAGGCTGAGGTCATTACCTGCCCTCATTTGGACTCTTACATATAATCCAATTTTCAACATCACAGTCTCCTCTTTCCCACATTTAAACGCTACTTACATATAAAAGCCATTGTTCAGAGGGTTGACAAAATTATGCACCTGGAACAGGTGAACCTAATGGGCCTTAAGTAATAAAGACTGGTATCTACAGATTTCTGATGAGGCCATTGAATTTTTTCAATTTACCTAAACCTCCCAGCCGCACTATGCCCCTGGGATTGACTGAGCCTCTAACAGAAATGAATACCAGGAATTCTCCTGGAGGTAAAGCGCGTCTGGCACATAAGGCTGACAACCTTACCGCCATCTGTGAGCCGACTGTCTAGAGAAAATGTGGGAGCCTCGACATCTCACAACCCTATTGACCTTCACGGCCTGTTGCAGGGATAGCTTTTTACATTTAATTAGGTACGGTCACATAATATAAAGGTAAAGCTATCCCTGTAACAGGCCGTGGAGACCCATAGGGTTGTGAGACGTCGAAGCTCCCACATTTTCTAACAATCGGCTCACAGATGGCGGTAAGGTCAGCCTTATGCACCGGCCGCCCTGTACCCTAAAGAAGATTCCTGGTACTCGTTTCTATTAAGGGGCTGAGTCAACCCCAGGGCACACAGTGCGAATGGAGGATTAGGTCAATTGGAAAATCCAATGACTAATCGAACCCGCGACCTTCCGGCTTGTAGCGCAGTGCATCAACCAACTATGCTACCGCGTAGTATACAAAGAAGGCCATTTTAACCCATCCGGCAATGTAGCAGCCATTAGTCTTTCGAAATGACGTAAGAACAAGCATATGGTCGACATCAGAGAAAGTTAATAACTTTATGGTTCTATAAAAAGACATGACTGAAGTGAACATTTGGCGAAAAGCAGACATCGAGCCTCACATAGCCTACCACCTACTTCCCGTTATGGACTTCTCCTAGACAATTTAATACAGCTGTATCAAATCCTGAGGTCATTTGGGGAAGGTCGAGGAGAAACGACAATTAAATACCGTGGTGTATTTCAGAATACAAGCATATCCGAAATTCGCCTGGAGGGAGTGAAGAAATCCAAGAAACTCCTCGAACTGGGCGCATACTGAGTTAATGTCCGACACATTACCCCGCGTCAGCTAACCTGTTCGGCAGATTCTGTTCCCGATGTGTCAATGTGGAATGGTTACGGCAGAATTTCAGAAAGCTGTCTTCTCCCTTTTCACCACCTGTTCTTTACACTGTGAGACCAACTCTGTGGTCTAGTGGTCAGAGTTGAGGATAATCGAGAAGCTATTTCAAGGAAATAGCGGCTCCGGTCTAGAATACAGAAATTAACGGCAGTGGGGATTCGTCGCGCTGACCACGCGACACCCTCTATCCGCTAAAGTTGGCTGATGGTCAATAGCTGGCGCATGCGCATACGCCGGGCATGAAAAGACTAGAGTTTTCTTTTCCGATTACATAAGCCGGATACGTGTATGACAATTAGTTTCCGAGATATAATTAGTTTTATTTTGGATACCTTTCATCCGGACGCCCTGTACAAGTTATGTAATAATCAGTCCAAGTGACGAGCATACAGTAAACACTTGCGTGTTTTAACCATGAAAAATTCAACGTGAAGACCAAACATTACTATATCAGTGGAGGCTTGGAAGAATACAAAATACAGTTTTGCGTGTTTACAACCTGACAGATAAAAGTACTAGACATACACAATGATAATACTAATATAGACTTTGATCCTCTAATTAGCTAGCAACTAAGTCCATGGAGCTGAGACCGTCTTGAGAAGCTAACAGTTGTTCAGATACTGAAGAAATTCGTAGCATTTTATGGAACCCGAAAGTTCATTACCGTGATCAAAACAGCCCACCAATGGTCCTTATCGTGAGCCAGATGAATGCGGTCCACATCCTCCTACCCCATTTCTTTCAGATCCATTTTATTAACACCTCATCTACCCCTGTGTCTCACTTGTCATCTCTCTTCCTCATGTTCTCCCACCAAAACTCTGTATGCACCTCTTTCCCATACATGGGCCATGTCCCACTCAGCGTATTATTATTTTTTATTTACTCGTTCTAATAATATCTGGTGAGTGCACATTAAGAAATTAAACATGCAGTTTTCTCCAGCCTTCAGGTTCAGTACCATCCTCGTCTCAGCTGATGTTCTATACTCCTAGTAAATCTAAATTATACTACGTTAAGCACCTTCACAGAATTATCAATTAGTCTGCCTTATTGAGAGCTCTTACACGCCACGTTTCCAGACTCATGTCCATCTTCCATTGATTTGGTTGTTCCACAGAATTCCACACTTTGATCATCACGCTAATCTATAGTTAATGCATACTGCAGAAATTGAATACTCGTCTCGCCGGCAATGTAATACTTTATACAGACAGATAAGGACTACATATAACAATGAGACATATACCAATTTTTCTTTAAAATTTTATTTCTCCACGAAGTTTCAAAATATATTAAAATGTAGTTCAGCTCAATAAGGTAAAGTTGTCCCTGTGCTTAACTAATTAAACATTCGGCCATAAAGGCGTATGGGGGAGTGGATGTATAGATACACATTTTCTTGACCTCGGAATTAGCTGGAGGTGAGTGGTCAGCTTCACGCCCTTGCCGCTTTACCTCATGGGAAAGAACCGCTGGTACTCGTTTGGACAGGAGGCTGGGTGGGCCACAGAGCCGGTCTGGACGAGGTGTAGAAGAGAAAATTCTTGACCCTACCCGGACTTAAACTCCGAACCCTTGTCTTCCAGCCCGTAAGCACTCGCTATACCGACTACGCTATCCCTGCTCCTAATTCAACTCAATAGTAATTTTATATATATATGCAAATTACAACTACAAATTCCGATAGTTCGTGAACATTAAAATGCCCCTGAAGATGACCTACATAGTCGAAATTTGTAAGATTACCAGCAGTATATAATTTAATGTATTTTGATGGTAAATACGTGTCATAGCTTGCAATGTAAAAATACAGGATTGTATGCCTGATTATTTAACAACGCTGTATCAACTTCTATGGTTATGTGAAACGAAATAATGTAGAAGTTGGAATGATAATGAAAAATTAATTAAAGCTCTTACTGAGTTCAGTAAGGGCCAACTGTTACTGAAGTGCACGTCAGTGATGTTCCTGAAACATCACAACTTCGTTAGACACATGTCTTGGCCTCTGCTACAGTATTTCAGTACATACAGGGCTCAAAGTGGACGTAAAGGAGGGCAGACGCATTCCAGAGTCTTTTTTCTTTTATGAAAAACTATTTCCAGCGTCATAAGACATACTAACTTTCGCTTACAACTACAATACATTCAGGAACTAATTCCTAAACTTGCATTGCATTAATTTCCTTCAAGTGTTCGTATTTCCCCTGGCTTTCTGCTGACCTGGGGCGTCTATCTAGTTCTGAAAAGCCATTTCCAGCGCTGATTACAAATGTCATATACATAACTAACTAGAATTTATTCCATGGAGCTGAGCCCCTTCTTGAGAAGCCGCTAGTTGCGCAGCTACTCAAGAATTCCCCAAAATTTTATGGAACCCGAAGGTTCATAACCGTGTTCACAAGAGTCCTCCACTGGACCCTACCCTGAGCCAGGTCAATCCAGTTCATACCACCCCATCTTATCTCTCTAAGATCCATCCTAATATTATCATCCTACCTCCCACCTACCAATATGCATCCATCTTCTTCCCCATGCGTGCTACATGCCTTTCCTATCTCATCCTCCTTGACTTGGCGAGGAGCGTCATATATAAATGAAATACATTTAACTTCTTGCCCTCTATTTTTACAGATACAAACCCAGAGCTGCAAACTCATCACACTAAGCTACGTACAGTCTTCCAGATTCCATCTACCGCTGTTTCCATAAAAACTCGAAGGGAAAACTGTGGACGTTGAACCGACAAAACAAACAGCTGCCGAGTGGCTGTTCCTGCGTGTCCGAGGTCGACACTGGGTAACGGAGTGACGATGATGATGCAGGAAAATATTCGTAATATTGACCGGATGGCAAGCAATCAATATCATCACTGCCGGTGGTATTTTTAACTCTTAATTTCTCTATAAATTCGGCATGTATTTGCAGGATACAATGTCTGAAGCTGGAAACAACCAGAACTGAGACCAAGATTTCGCAGACCGTGCTTCGTTTGCGAAATGTTTTGATGGGCAAGAATAGCGAGCCATTTTGTGTGAATGTTACTTCAGGAGGATTGACGCAACGAATAATATGGGTGGTCGTCATGTAGTACACAAATATGCTAATTTGTTGTACTGTGTTTCAAGCGGTCTATACATTTAGCTCCGGTTCCTACGTAAGAGAATTTATTTATGAAACACTGTATAAAGATTCAGTTTCGTGGGGTTGGGCCAAATTAAGTGATGTCTCCCCCCCCCTCCCAAAAAAAAAGTTTAAATTCCAAAGAGAAAACGTTTAATTATGGATGTACGTACTCTTGTTCTTAAACCAGTGCGTATGTGGAGTGATAAAATCTGGAAATCTGGAAACATTCTGGTCTTGTATTCGAGAGAAACTCTGTTCGAATATCTTCCGGATTTTGACAAATATTCTCCTCAGTCCCTCCAGGAAAACGCATGAATACGTCGATTAGATAGCGACAAATTTCTTCCGAAACATATCCGATTCATCGTTCATCAGCCGTCTTACCATTCGACATTAAGGTCTGAGATACCGACAGCGTCGTACATCAATGATACGAAAATAAAAAAAAAATGTTCTTTTTAGTGCTTGTGGGGTGGGACTAAGTCCCTTGTACTGCGGCCACTTCTGGCCTATTGTACCAGCCCCAGATGATAGGTGAGGGTGATTGTGGAGCAATTGGTGGAATGAAGATTGGCAGGGGAAACCGAAGTACTCGGAGAAAACCTGCCCCAGCGCCACTTTGTCCACCACAAATCCCACTTGACCAGACCTGGGATCGAACCCGGGCCGCCGCGGTGGGAAGCCAGCTACTAACCGCTTGAACTATGGCGCGGACCTAAAATAACAAACTTACCTCCTTTTGGTATCGACATCCATATCGATACAGCTTCGATATGGGTCTCTTCCGGTTAACGAAGTGCATGTTCAGCTGCAAATAGACGATGTTTTCCGGTCCTGTCTTCAGTAATCAAAACGACATACGAAGATATGTAGAGTAAAGGCAATGTATATGACAACGAAATAATAATATGAACCAACTACGTACGAAACGTGCAACTACGACGTCTCTTCATGGGACGGAACTAAAGCGAGCAGATGCCTGCTACTGTCGTCGAGATCTGAGACTCTTTAGTGACTATTCAAGTCTAAACCAACACTGAAGGTCACGAAGTTTGTTACTTTCCCAGATTATAATTGGCGTGAAAAGTAAACTCGTGCGCCTATTGTGCTATCGCTGAGCCGCACGAATGTGGATTTAAGTCATGTAACCTTCAGTAATGATGAGAATCCAGCCACTACGCACGGCTGATGACAACCATTAACTGAACAATGCTACAAGTGCATAAAGTTACTCGTATAACGTCGTATCTATCTATCTGTCTGCCTGTCTGTTTATCTTCTGTCTGTCTGTCTACCTCTTTTCAGTTTTTAATCTTTGCACTGTCGCTAGGGCTCCTTGGACGGGGGATCGGCCCGTCGTAAGGCCGTTACCTACACACAGAACAACACAAACGCAGAATAAACGCACACACACACATCCATGTCTCGAGTGGGATTTGAACCCACGATCCCAGTGTTCGAGCGGATGAAGCCAGTTCATGCCTTAGACAGCGCGGCCATTGTGATCGGTATCAAGTAGAAGGTACTTTAAATAATGATGTGATATGAAAGGATAATTGAGGAGCTATTTCAAGGAAATAGCGGCTGCGCTCTAGAAAAGCGAAATTAACAGCCGTAGGGATTCGTTGCGCTGACTACGCGACACCCTCTATCCGCTAAAGTTTGCACTAACTTCGCCGACAGGCCGCGCCATAGCTCAAGCGGTTAGTCGCTGGCTTCCCACCGCTGCGGCCCGGGTTCGATCCCGGGTCTGGTCATGTCGGATTTGTGGCGGATTAAGTGGCGCTGGGGCGGGTTTTCTCCGAGTACTTCGATTTCCCCTGCCATTCCACCAAATTCTCCATCATCATAATCACCCGGGGCAGGCTACAATAGGCCAATCAGTGGCCGCCGTGCCGAGTGGACCCAGTTGGACTCCACCCCCATTAAGCGAATTAAAAAAAAAAACTTCGCCGACAAGCGGCGGTCGCTAGATCGGTATAGTTCGCTTTCGGATTAAAGCCACGGAGTTTTTTTTTTTTGGGCTATGAAAGAGCAGAGGAATACAGATCTCCATACGTTCTACATCTCAGCGCTACGGGCTATTATTCACCTCCGCACTTCGGGGAAAGCGGGCCCTATATAAATAGGGAAGATTGCTGGTAAGTATCACGACAAATAGGGGCTGATGGCGAAGAAAGAAATTCCAGTCATCCAGGCAGTAGCCAGTCACTTTACAGGGCCAACTACCCCGAATCTTAGTCAACCACACAAAGAACACTAAAAACATCCTTAACCTGTCCGGCCAAAAGCAAAACAGATACGAAGCCTAACAGTGGACAATGTGAAAAAGAATTTCAGGTAAAGATATCTTAGTTTAATCATTCACAAATAAGTATGTTATTATTATTATTATTATTATTATTATTATTATTATTATTATTATTATTATTATTATTATTATTATTATTATGACAGTGTTCCTTCCGTCATGAAATTATTATACAACCAAAATTTTAAGGAACGAAAAGTAGGGACAGGAAGGTGGGTATGCAGTACCGTAACCTTTGACCCAAATCTGAGAAATTCATAAAGAAACTCGGGTTTCCAAACATCTGAACGTCGTGGTGTAATGGTTATAAATCATAAATTCGTCTGTCTGCTCGAAGACTTATCTGAGTTTTGTCAAGGTCCTCCTAACAAGTGCAGAAATTATACCTTCAAAATAGATAATATCCGCTCCCATCCGAATCCATACCAATTCATAATTATGTTTCCGTTCTGAACTATAGAACATTCGCACTTGTCAACGCGGTATTAAATACACCAAGAAGCAACCAAGTTTTCAAATATCATAGATATGTTCTGTTTAGTGGATATGTGCCCACGCGACACCCTCTATCCGCTAAAGTTGGCACTAACTTAACCGACAAGCGGCGGTCGCTCGGTCGATATAGTTCGCTTGCGGACTACAGGCCACTAAGTTCTTAGTAGATATGTAAATTAAATAAAGTCAAAGTTGTGCTGGTGCTGTGTAGATGAATTACACGATGCTTGCAAAAACAGTATTCTAGCATTGCTCTGTCACATGGAATGTAGCTGTCAAGAGATATACCCGTATTTTGTATTCGGGAGGTAACAGATTTAAATTTCGGACTGGATACCGCTTAATCTGGCTGAGGTTTTTCGTAGTTTTCCTCACTCACTAACATAGTACCCAAATTAATTTAAAAATCGGTGCTTAACCCCAAGAAAACACACTAGGCCTAATATAAACACCATGGAGTGGGTCTAGACTCATTCTTGAGAAGCTTATAGCCAATCAGCAATCAAGATACTTCCCGCCTGTTGTAGAATCATTAGGTTCATTACCGTGCTGTTGTGAAACAGCCTGCCACTGAATCCTATTCTGAGCTAAATTAATCTAGTCTGTTAACTCCAACACAATTTCAAGATCCATTTTAATATTATTTTTCCATCTACGCCTATGTCTTCAAAATCTCTTCCATTCAGGTTTTCTAGCCAAAATTCTGCACCCATTTCCGATATCTCTTATGCGTACTACGTACCCTGCCCACCTCATCTGTAACTTGATCATCATAATAACGTTTGGTGAAACACGCAAACTATGGCGCTACTCATTATGCAGTTGGAGCCTGGATACATCAGTCTGTATAGAAACCATGCTAGGGGATGGACGCCCAGGAGTCAGGGTTCGATTCCCAGAAGGGCCAACAGGCTTCTCTGTTCTTCATAATTTCCAGACCGGCCCTGGGTCCAACTGAGCCTCTTACACAATTGGTACTAGGTGCTGTTTCCCCAAATGCAAAGCGGCAGAAGCGTGATACTGACCACTCACCTCCGGCTACCTCACATGTCTTCATGGTGTGATGCAAAATTACTTAAGCCCCAGGATTACTTTAGCTTTACCTCATTATGCAGTTTTCCTACTAACCGATCACTTTCTGCCTTTTGGGTCAAAATATACCGAGTCGGCACAGCGACGGGTTATGGGATGGATGGCCAGGGATCCAGTCCCTGCAGGAGTAAGATTTTTCTCTTCTCCATAGCGTTCAGATTGGTTCTGGGGCTCACCTAGCCTCCTACCCAATGGACACCGGGGTCTCTTTCCTCAGGGTTAAAACATCCGGATCGTGAAGCTGACCACTCACCTCCATCTAGTGTAGAAGTCAAGAACAGTACAGCTATACCTCCACTACTCCATGCATCTTTATGGCACAGTGATTAATTAAGTAATGACAGGGAGAACTTTATTTTTTTTATCTTTTAGGCGAAAATATTCTCTTTAACACCCAATTCTCGAACCTCAACCTGTGTGCTTCCTTTAGCGAGACACAAGTGTGAGTTTCACACCCATACAAGACTACAGCTAAAATTATAGTTTTTGTATATTAAGAAGATAGGTAGGTAATAATGTTTAGGGAAGAAACTGCAATGTGTTCTGAGGGGCAAACGAAACTGTTCTTTGAGTGTAATGCCGAGCTACTGAACAATGTTGCAGGTATGCTGTTCCACCTGCCCAATAAGGACTGGGGCTTAACAAAAGTGCTTATGCATATTTAATATACAGTAGAACGCCGATTATCTGAATTGGCAATTAACCAAATCACCACAACCAAGGAATGTGTCTGTTAAACAAATATCATTGTTTGTTTCTTTTTTCAAATAGTGTTAGAAAATGTTAATTTATAATTATATTTATTAATTTTTCATATTTCACCTGTTTTAAAGTGTTTTTTTTTTCGTTTTTATTATTATAATAGTATAGTACATTATAACAGCGTCACAGTAGTATTTTTATGGATAAAAATTGAATCCAATTATCGGAATTTTCCATTTTCCAAGCCACCCTTGTTACTAATTGATTCGGATAATCGCCGTTCTGCGGGTATCTTGCACCAACACCAACCAGACATGAAAATTCAGTGTCTTGTTCATTCGCCGATTATTAGTTTACTTGGATATGTTAATGTTCACAAGCAGACATAAATCGTATCTTACCAAGCACTAGCAATGAAAGTCGTCTGCTGCTTCAAATCCAATAACGCCTTGGTAAATCGGCAGTAATGAACCGGTTCCTCAGACTCCAAAGAACAAGGGAAATACTACAAGAAAAAATCAGCAAGTCACTAATTTGGATTCATATAACGCTACACTTTCGTGTATACCCTTTCATCTCTTTTGAATATAAAGGCACTCCACTGTCCAGCCATCGTTTCAAAATGATTCACATATTTTTGATCACATGGTCACATTGCTATACCAAAATATCGATCAGCTGTGAACAGGTCCAAAGATGACCTGCATAACAGATTCGATACTTCGCGAATCTAATTCCTACGATAACCACCAGAATGCGCAAAATTGGAACGTTTTTTATCTCTGTGATCTTGGGACTGGACGTAGAATTATCTTTGGTGATGATGCTGTATGAACCGTGGTAGCCGAACATTTTTAAAACGTCGGCGAAAATTTCAACGTGTAATTGTTCAGAACAAACTTAGTCAAAAGCTCCGAACCTCAGTAACTAGAAAAATTCTGGGAAGTCAGTTACTTTTATACTAAAATTTTCACTACGTGGTGCTGCTTTCCAGAGAAATGCCCTCGTCAAAGGTTGTCTACAAAGACAAACTTCTTCAAAAATATCCACTCTCCCCCTTTCTTCAACTGGCAACAGTGCATCACAATGACCATTGTCTAGTTTACCAGTAGACAACAGAGGGACTACATTTCTCCCAGTCACAAGTTGACCAGCTATATGAGTCCATGATATGTATGTACGCTCTGTCTTGTAGTGCACTCAGTCTCACATGTCACTTCACTACATGTTTCGGCATCACTGTGCCATCCTCAGGTGTGTTATTTACGTCAAGCTATTGCATTGCTCGCCATCATGTATCGTTTATAAAATTATATAAAATGCACACTCTTCGCTAACTATAATAAAATTTATATATATCAAAATTTGTTAATATCCATTATCTTGCGCGAATTTGAGTTAAGACGTTTAAGATAATGGATATTAACAAATTTTGATATATATAAATTTTATTATAGTTAGCGAAGAGTGTGCATTTTATATAATTTTATAAACGATACATGATGGCGAGCAATGCAATAGCTTGACGTAAATAACACACCTGAGGATGGCACAGTGATGCCGAAACATGTAGTGAAGTGACATGTGAGATTGAGTGCACTACAAGACGGACAATACATACATATCATGGACGAAAATCAGTGCAACAGGACGCTAAAATACAACAGCTATATGAGTCAATGGATTAGTGATTTGGACGTTAGTTACAAAATAAACACAGACAAATCGACACACCATTTTTCCCATGCACATTTGTGCTTTAATACACAGCTGCACTTTATTCTGAATCAGAAGTTTGAGATGGTTTGCACCAGTACTGGAAACTTCAAAAATAATTCCTGGCAAATAAACCTGGCACAGTCAGGTAATCTTAATCCGGTGGATCCAGTATCCAAATCCTGTCTGTAGTCACTCATACACATGACAATACGTTCTCCAGCTTGCTATTGTATTTCTGAATTGTAGGTGATATTATATTCTTGGTTGTATAGTACCTTTTATCTACTCTTCTTCTTTTTCTTCCTCAACTTTCACTAATTGCAACCTGTGACTTGTGCCACATTCATAAATAATACATAATTCTTAGACATTTGGCAGGAATCTTTGTGTGGGGGATGAGCCCACAGCATTTTGAAGGATTCATACACAATTTATATAAAAAAAGAAAAACTTGTTCTTGCTCAGTGCAATGCTTCAAGGATAGCTGCATTACACTATCAGAAACAGAAGTCTTTAAGATTGGTGTACAATGTATTACGACATGGAATGAGGCCATTGTCAGGACCACCAGCGTGAAAAAAATTGTACGAATATTTAAGAAGGAACCTGCTGGTTCCTCTGAATTATTAGTATTGCTACCAGGCTGCAAAGGCCAGGCCACAGCTCAAGAGGTTAATTGCTGGCTTCCCACCGTGGCAGCCCGGGTTCAATCCCGGGACTGGTCAAGTGGGATTTGTGGTGGACAAAGTGGCTCTGGGGCAAGAGTTTTCTCAGAGTACTTCGGTTTTCCCTGCCAATCTTCATTCCACCAATTGCTCCACAATCATCCCCACCTATCATCTGGGGCTGGTACAACAGGCCAGAAGTGGCCGCAGTACAAGGGATTTAGTCCCACCCCACTAGCAATAAAGAAATAAAGAATAATCAGGACCCGATTGAATTGATATATACTTTTCGTGATCAGTAAACGAAGTTCCCAATATTTCATTATTTCAAATTCTGAAACGTCATAAATGGCAGATTTACACAAACTGTGGCACTAATTACATACATTAAAGCCTATTGCATTTAGAGCTAGATCTTAATTCCTTCGGTAAAATTTTAAAATATATTATTAAAAAGTAAAATTTTATAAAAATGAAGGCTAGTACATTATTATAATGTAATGTCATCTAAGAATGATTATGCATATTGTATTTTGTAATTGGTTTCTTGCTGTTTTCCTCTTTTGTTTTGTTCAACTCACCCCACTCAGTGGTTATATAGCCACAAATGCCAATGAAGAAGAAAGCTAACAGGATGTAGATTTTGGTGCTGATACACAGGCAAGGACTGTAAGCATATGCCGAGATGAATCCCATGGAGAGCCACACTCTGAGTTTCTGTATGCTACCTTTTCATTCCCAGGGAAGAGCATGCCACACAGAGCTGCAAAACGAGTCACACAGCTCAAACAGCATATGTGCTGCTTTCTTATAGTCAGGGAAGGAAATAATCGAATAAAATAAGCATTACTTTTATGTTTGGTACAGCTGACCTCATTTAAAATGTTTTCATTAGCTAAGATGATAAACAATTATGATATTATACATGATACCATAAGCAATTATTTGAAGTTTCATCAGTTTAAAAGATGACAAAATTGTTTCTTAAGTCAGTATTATTATATATACAAAGCAATTCTCTTACAGTACAGAATACTGTCTTCTGGGATGTGACACTATATACTTTGGTAATGTTTACTAAGTTCTCATTAGAATATAATGCATTCAGTTTCAGGGTGAACAATGGAAGTTGTATGTTCCTCTGAAACGATGGTAAATATAGATACTAGAAGGTTCTGTCAATGGTGTATAACACTCAGAGTAACTGTGTTGTCAGATTTTAACCATCCTCTGGTATTCTAAAAACTAGAAAAAACAATGTTTCAGAAACTGGAAAGAGAGTAGGTGTCTCTCCCTTCACCTGAGGATGGAAACAGATCCAATTTCCGAAATGTTTTGTTTTCTACTTGTTAGAATCCCAGACAATGGACAAAGTCTGAAAACCTGGTAACTCTGTGATGGTAAATATCTACCTGAATATATGCATCACATCACAGAAGACATGCAAAATCAACTGGTCACTACAAACAAAGATAATAAACATTAGATTCATTTCAGTACATTTTGTTAAAATGAAAGCCACATATATAACTTGAGTATGTCTGTATTTGAACAACCTTTTCGAGAATTATTAACAAATTTCAACTAAAATTTGATAATTTTAATTGTAAATTAATTCTTAGTTTGCAAATACTTTATCAAGCAGTGAACTTGTATGAGTATTTCTCACATAAGTAAGTACATAAGAAAACAATTTGACATTATTTTCCTCCAAGAATTTGTCCACTTACATTCATTACACATATGAGATTAACCATTTCTCGTAACTTATACTTTGTATTACGATGATAACACAAAAAAACAGAACTGTTACAAATTTTCTTGAGCTTACTAGATTGGCTATATGAAAGATGGAAGATGCAAAGGGGGCTGTTGTGTTTAGTAGGCAAGGAAATAAAAATGTGAAAAGAGAGTATATTGTCAATAAGCAAATTTATAAGTTTAATTTCGATCAATGAACTATGAATCGGCTCACAACCACATAATAGAAGAAGGGTTAACTATATTACTGACCAGTCTGAAGAAACATGAACTGAAAATCTGACTTTGTATGGGTGCTGCTGTTGGAATTGAAGTCCATAATATGATATGTTTTGTAAGATTTGAGGCTTTCACGGCAGTGACTATGAAAAAGCAGTCTTCTGGGATTTGGCACCGTGTATATGTGGTGTTAACCGACGTTTCGGAGGAACGTATCGCCTCCATCTTCAGGGTAGAAGAAAAAATATAAGAAATCTGCAAGCGAAGAGACCGTGAGAAGCGGTAAAAGCTTTTACCGGTGGTTAACACCACATATACATGGTGCCAAATCCCAGAAGACTGCTTTCTTCATGATATGCTGAATCTGTCATAGGTATGCCACGGGAATGCAAAAGATATTTTAAAAATGGTAAACATTTATGAGTTTTACATTAATATTGTATTGACTACAGAGGTTATTTTGTGTCTAATTTGATATACAGAGAAATACAAAAACTGGAAGTCATGGCTTACTTCAAGGCACCATTTTGGCATTTGACTACAGATACTGAAGGGACTATTTCAAGACAATTTCCTCTGAGAAAACTTTATAAACATCTGTCCTGATGGCAACCTAGATGAGATTAAAATTGGGTTCCTTCCAAATACAGGATAGCTGTATTACAGTTATATTAACTTGACTGGTAGTCAACTTCCATGCACCTGTACTTACTACTGTGAATTCTGAACCCCTGAAGACTTGCCACAATCCAAGCCATGCTGTGACTGGAAGCAGTAATAACTGTTTCTGGTTCTTCAGCAGTTTGAATGTTAAAAGCAGCAACTGTACCCCATTTACTCACATACCGCTACCTACACGACCAGCCTCATTATACCTGAAATATCACCATAAAAACATTTAAACTAAAAAAAAAAATAGATATCACATCTCAGAGCTTGTTTTGTGTCCCATAATACCAGATTGAGGATAACTAAAAATATTATATTCTTATAACTATTTTTTATTTCACATATGAGCCCTCTCACAGCAAACCCTAGTGCTGTAGTCTAGCATAACAAGAATTAAACAACAGAGTTTTCTCCACCAAAGGCAATAAGGAAAAAGAATTGGAAATAAAATATTTTTTATAATTGTGTCATATCTTAACCTATAATTGAATCACATGTACTGGAAAACTGACTTATATGTATTTAGTAGATCTCTCAGGACTGGTCTACCAGACTCATCTTACCAGCTTGCTCAGTCCATTTGAGAGAAAGGATTATATGTGCCATTGCATTTAGCCTTGTTAATCCAAAGTTCTGAATATGAATTCAAGCTACATTTGTCACTGGGCCGCGCCATAGCTCTAGAGGTTAGTTGCTGGCTTCCCACCATGGCAGTCCAGGTTCGATCCCCGGTCTGGTCAAGTGGGATTTGTGGTGGACAAAGTGGCGCTGGGGCAGGGTTTCTCCAAGTACTTTGGTTTCCCCTGCCAATCTTCATTCCACAAAATTCTCCATCATCATAATCACCCGGGGCAGGTACAATAGCCCAGTCAGTGGCCACTGTGCTGACTGGACCCAGCTGGACTCCACCCCCCACTAAGTAAATTAAAAAAAAATTTCATTTGTCACAGATTAAACTTGATCTGACATAATTAATGTAATCCCTCCCACCACAAATAATTCCAATAAACTTTGAAATTCTGATAGAACTGAGTATATTTTGGGCCTGTTTCCTGAAGGAAAAGCACTTGACTGAAATAATAGCCATTATACTGATGTCATTATTCTGATCACTAGTTTATTGCGTAAGAAGGTGATTTATTATGGTGTAAAATACAATATCTCACCTATTCAGTGAATGAACTCCCTGTATTATAATGAGGAAAGCAAGGATGATACAACCAAGGTAAATAAGTACAACAGTCCAAATTTTTACATCAGGTGGCCTCTCAAGGTTTGGATTAACCAAGGAGTCACTCCCAGGACAGAAGTTAACACCACATGTGTCTCCTAGATCAACTGTTGTATTCTAATTTGCCTTTCAAACAAACAATACTTGAAGAGAGCTGAGAGGAAGTTTCAATTGAGGATCACATAGTGGTGACTCTGCAGAGCTCTGTCTTCTGGGGCACAATGACATGTAATTCACCTAAAGTCAACTACTTGCTGCTTGCTTCTTGCAGGTTTCTTGTTTGGCTTTTCTTTGACCCTGAAGATGAAGGTGATGCATTACATAACAGTAGGAGAAATGTTTTACTAATAAGTAACCTAATACTGTATATCAACTAAATCATTAAGTTCTAGTATAATCAACATCAATACAGTGGTCTAAGGATAAATCAGGTCTTGCTGCCATCCACGACCATCAGAGTGCATGTTTCTGAGAGGTTTCTGTCCTTGCGACAACTAGTGACAGCCGTTACCAAGCAACAACCAGGGAGGACTATAACAGACTGAGACAGCATGTGCTATAGTGATTGGTTGAGTATACAGATCAGCGGTAGCATTATATTTACTTGTAGTTTCGGGCAATAAGTTTTCAACAAGTCCAACTACCAATCCAAATCAGGTGTCTCATCACTAACATACGACACTATATGTAAGATAGAAAATTGCTAATGTAGCTTCATCTAGCAAGTATATATAGACCTTTATGCCACTTTAAAACATTCATAGTAACTTCTTAATTGTTCGCAGATGATTGCAAGCACAGTGAGATTTCTGCTCTGTTGGTTGAATCTGTATCCAGCACTGAGAAGTTCTGTGTATTCAGGTGGTGTTTAGTGTCATATTAAATTTTTCACGCATTTATTATGCATAATCTGCAGAACCTGCAATACATGTTTATGTTCAATAAGCACTGGCTCCTGAATGAGTTATGGCCAGTGGCATATCTCATATACTTTATTTTGTTCACTTAGGTATCATTTTAATTCTTGCAATGGGATTTTACTCATATCTGTCTGGTAGAATTAGGACAGTGTATCTTTCAGTCTATGTGTAGTTTCGTAATTCTCTAGTAAGTTCACTGCTAGTGCACTAGTGTGGTTTTCTAATTTTCTTTGTATTTTGCATTCCACTTTTTTATTTCATTGAGCACTGTGTTCACGTTTAGATCCTCATGGATCTTATGGTTGTTTATGTACCAAGGTGAAAGATAAAGTTACTCCTGTACATAATTAAGCATCAAGTTCAACATAAGGTGAAATGCAAGTAAAATATGACATATTCTTAACGTCAGCCTTAGATGAAAGTGAGTGGTTAACTTGACTGTAGTCTGTAGTCTACAACAGACATATCCCGGCTCCTTTAATTGGAGACGGGGTCATTTGTTGGGTACATAATAGCGAAATTTTCTAAAGAAATGGTTTATTGCTACTTAGGTAGTTATTTTCTGTGAGCTAAAGTGGGACAGAACTTATTTTAAAAACTTCTTGGTTTGAGATCTCAAGGTTCAAAGCTTTTCACAATCTAATTATTTCAGTTCACATCTCTGGCACATTCATACGGCGTCAGATGTAAATTATAAATTTCTTCTATTATCCTATCACCCAAAAAGAGGTTGGTTACCCATGACATATGCTTAGATCATATCGAGATCTCGGCCGTGTTTGGAGACAGGGCGGAGGAATAAAAGTTCCGTCAACATCCCCAGAATGTCTGGGCTATCACGAAATATCTGTCACGTTTATGATACTGAAATTAGGTCACAATTACAACATTTTATGTACAAGAATCATGTGTCGTACACATATCTCATGTGTTATTTCAAGAACCATGACTCACTGTTTGTATGATGCCTTGTTGCTCCAACAGATGAGTGCGTAATCATAGGGCTATACTACATTTACAAGATGGTGGAATGTTGCTACTTCACTGTCTGTAAACGTATTGCTGTTCCAAGAAAGTAATGGTGATCTCTTGTAGCCATACTCGGAACAAGGAACTGGATTTCTGGTTTATTCCCAAAACTATCAACAAGTAAACCGCAGTCTCATTTCTTCACTTTTCTTGATTGGCTTAGAACACAGTTCTTAGTTTCCTTATTTACTTTGCATAACATTTAAATATATGAAATTTATGAAAATTTTAAAATTAATATAGACATTTTATGTTCTTTCTAGTTTTCTCTGGAGCTAATATAGCTCAGTCGGTACAGTGACAGGCTGTGCGGTCGGATTTCGATTGCCGGTAGGGGTAAGAGAGTTTACTCTGCTCCATGGCGTTCAGACCTGCTTCGAGGCCTACCCAACCTCTTATTCGATGGGTACCAGGGGCTATTTTCCCGAAGGTAAAGCAGCCGGAACGAGAAGCTGACCACTCAATATCACGTAGTACCGAGGACAAGATTAGTGGAGCAAGACCTCCAGTCCCTACAATGTCTTGATGGTTTGTTGACTAATTAATCAAGCAAAGAGACAGATTTACCTTTTCTATCTTTCCTGCAAGGTTCATGGACTAAATCTCAGTCATATGCATATCCAGTGGGTAACGATCTAGACTTGTAGTCGGGAGGTGTTCAGTTGGAATCTCGAGAGAAATACCGGCTATCCTGACTGAGATGTTCATGGTTTCCTTCAGTTCCTCCAGATAACTTCCAACTTCTTTCCAATTCATCTTCCATCCTCATATTCAACGATACATAGTCTAGCTCGTGAATGCGAAGTAAAATAACCCACGAATAGACCCAAATACGCATATCAACAAACTGTGAACGAAGACGGTAACAGCATGGGAATCTAATGTGGTTTTTGCAGAGCGGTCGGATTTAAATTGCAATAAATTTGCAGTGTAATTTATGTCTGTATATAATTAATTTGTCCTTCTTAATGACTTCAGGACTTGATATAATCTTTCACAAAACTGATAATACAAAAAAATCAATATAATGGAATACACAAACATCGTCAGTCTCTATAACTTTTTATGTAGCCTTTCTACATAAGATGTATATGTAGAAATATACACGGATATTTAATGTATAAATAAATATCATATCATAACTTTCAGTGTTATTAGCTTGATCATCCTCCGTGTTTGCCAGATTTGGCTCCAGCAGATTTCTGGTTGTGCCCAAATGTTAAGTTGGCGATGAAAGGAGACCGTCACGACACCATCCAGGGCATCCAAAGGGAATGTACCGCAGTTTTAAATGCGATTCCACAAAAGGAGTACAGTGACTTTTTTCGAAAACTTTTCAGTCGATTTCAGGTATGTATTGATTCAGAAGGAGACTATTTTGAATAAAAAGAGTGAGATTTTGAAAATAATTCACGTCTTGTATTTTTAATGAACACAGTCCTAACAGAACCTGGGCACACTGTGTATATATACAATAAACCAATATCAAGGGCAATGAACAATTGAAAACCGCGAGGTGTTTATTCACAAAATAAGTGTGGTATAATTGTATTACTGTATTACAGGAAACACGAGGTTCAGCTGGTAAAACATACTGTAGCAAATTTAAGACTAAAAGTAAGTGTCTCTTCTCGAGACTATATCCCAAAGTTCAATTACGTATTTACAACGATCTGAGGAACATAAACTCTGTTAAAATACTGCAAGAAACGTTAAAACTACAAATTAGCTAACATAATTACAATATTAATTAAAAAGCTATCCCTGTAACAGGCTATGCAGGCCCATAAGATTATGAGACTTCGATGCTCCCATATTTTTTACACATTCTGCTCACAGATGGCGGCGAGGTAGTCAGCCTTACGCGCCGGCCGTCCTTTACCACCAAGAAGATTCCTAGTACTCATTTCTGTCTAGAGGCCGAGTCGACCCCAGGGCCCATTGTGCGGCTGGAAGGATTAGGTCAACTGAAAAATCCAATGACCTCATCGGAAATCGAACCTGCGACCTTCCAGCTTCTAGCATAGTGTCTCAACCAACTACGCCACCATGCACTAATATAAATGCACAATTAAATTTAATTTTAAAGTATTTACGCTCTTGACAGTATCACAAACATAACAAATTTCAGGGCCACATATAACTTATATAGCAATAAGGAAGTAGACAAGGTTGGTGATGGAACATTTAAATTAAAAAATGCCGTTTCTTGTTAAAACTAAAAAGTAGTGACCACATGAAGCCAAGTCACAATATTGACTGAGCTACTCCGGGGAAGAAAACAGACAGGAGAATACTTGAATTCATACCTCTGCATCAAACCCAGTACATTGTGGAATGTAACTGTGTTTTCTATCCAACCACACCTTATTTGTCCTTTATTTCATATCTGTCACTTTCAGACGCAATCAGTCACAAATCTTCTTCCTCTCTTCTTTACTGTCATGTTTCAGCTTGTTTTTCTCATTGTACTTTTTCTCTTCCACCTTATCCTCCTTTATGTTTCTTTCTCGTACGTCTGCTCTCCCATTTCCATCTACACGTCCACCTTCTCACGTTCTTCTTCCCCTTCTCCTATTCTTCCTTTCCTTCCTCTCCCTGTCTTCCTATTATTCTTCATTGTCCTTCTCTGCTCTGATTTGGGTCCAGGATTTGAAAGGGCCTGTGGACTACATGATTACAGGTCCAAAGGGAGAAAAACAACATATACAACGTATAGGAAATATAGGAAGTGCAAAAATAATATAATATGATATTATATGAATCTATTTATATCGTAAAATGTTCAATGATAGTAAGAGTACAGAAATCAAGTTTTGAATGTGGTTTTCAGGGCTGCGACACCGTACAGTCCAACAGGTGGATATCAACGCCCCGAAAGAACACGTTTCCTCAATCGTCAAGATTTACCCTGAAGATGGAAGCAGGGTGTTCCCCATAAAGCTGACACCCACCTTCAACACCACACAGTGCAACAACCCAGAAGACTACAATTCGAACCATCACTTCTTTGAGAAACTTACATAAACATCACAGTTGATTTTATGGCAATACATAACGTAGGCTAAAGCCTCTTCAAACGGATATACACGAACAGAACATAAAACTGAAATGTTTGTGAAATTTAATGCTGTCGTTGCTGTTGGCGTGCTTACTGCATGTAGGAAGAACTGAAAAGCGTGCAGATGGAATGTGTGAGGCCCGAGTGCCGAGGATAACCCTGAAACTTTAAACGTACAAGGTGCAGAATAACAAAAGGTTAAAAACACGGCAATGTGAGATCTTGTGGCCTACAGAAGCACGAATTTGCCTAATTCCGTAATGGCAAAAGATAAAGGTTTTCTATCATGTATATTTTCCCTACATGGACGTTGTATTTCCGCAGTGATTTTCTTTATCTAAACGGTGTCCTTGATGTAGATGCCGCTACTGTAGGAGACTGGACATTTCGCTGTATTCGTAGTAACTTCCGCTAACACGAAATGACTCACGTTTGTTCATTCATAATCTGTAAAATGTGTAACCTAAGCCTCATACTAGTGTTAATCACAGTCGATTTCATGGAACTACGAACAATGTGACTCATCACACACGTTGACACCACGTAAGTGACCCTTCAATTGTGTTCCTAGAAGCGAGACAGACATATTTGACGTCACCCGGTAGTTAGAGCGTACTGCTGACAGAGGAGTAAGTGATCTTAGTTATTAAAGATATTCCAATTTATTGACTTACTCTTTTATGTTTTTTCTTGTATTGATATCCAAGAAAAATGGCTTAAAACTTAAAAACGGTCATTATTTCATTCACTCCATCCAACTGCATGTTTTTATTTGCTGCCATATAGAGAAATAATAAGCCGAAGGTAAGGTAAAAAGGTAAAGATGTCCCTGTGCTTAACTAATTAAGCACTAAACCATGAAGGTGTATGGGGGAGTGAATGTATAGATCCACATTTTCTTGACCTCGGCATTAGTTGGAGGTGAGAGGTCAGCTTCACGTCCCGTCCGCTTTACCCCCGGGGAAAGAACCCCCGGTACCCATTGGATGGGAGGTTGGGTGGATCCCAGAGCCGGTCTGGACGACATGGAGAAGTGAGAAATCTTGACCCCCACTCGGACTCGAACTCCGACCTCTCGGTCTTCTAGCCAGTCGCTGTACCGACTGAGCTGAAGGGAAGAAATAATTATGTGTACATTCCAAAATACTTATAAACGAATACCAAGGAATATGAACACTTGAATTTGAGGTTCTAACAAAGGTGGTCAAGAAGATAATATTATCTTCTTGAATATAACGCCAAGTAGTGGGGTGGAAGTTGACAGAAGTTTCGGATGAACATATTGCCACCACCTTCAGGATCGAAGAACAAGCCAAACAAGAAACCAGCATGACGAAGGCAGCAAAGAGAGTAAGTAGAGATGGCGGTGGTGTGTTCCTCCGAAACGTCGGTTAACTTTCACCGGATTAGGTAGCATTATAACCAATAAGATAAAACTCGACATGAATAGTTTTCTGTTTGATACATGGAGACGCAGTGAGCCGTCAGTGTTCGGTGTGATGGAGATAACTAGGGAACAATTAGAACCGGGCATCTGGACTTCAGTACGGAGATAAGATCATGAGCATACCCACGCATTGAGAATAAAACATTGCTTGTATGTAAATAATTACAAAACATGGCGTCAGTTAGAATCTTTGAAGTTATATCTGTCAAATTTAATACAGACAGAACCTGTACTTAATAATACGTTTATTTACACAAGTAAAATAAAATATGGAAGTATATTTTATGAGTATTGCTCAGAATTCCTTTACTTTCCAAAGTACAAATCCGTCAAGTATTCTGCATATATTGGCCAACGATTCATCTTAATTCTTTTCCATTTGCAACAACGTTCCTTGTCAGTAACATTCCAGAAAGAATATTAAAGTAAACCTGCTTCTGTGCCCAATAACCATGCTATGAAGATCAGAATTTATAATGAGGCACTAAAACAAAGTTTATATGTCTGACCACAGTACATATTATTTTATATCAAAACACAGGCTAAATTTTCTTGTGGCATTAACATTGTTGTAACCATAGGAAAAAGTAAAGCTATCCCTGTAACAGGCCGTGGAGGCCTATAGGGCTGTGAGACGTTGAGGCTCCCGCATTTTGTAGACAAAAAGTTCATAGATTGTGGTGAAATGTTCAGCCTCACGCACCAACCACCCTTTACCCCAAGGAAGATTCCTGGTACTCATTTCTGTCAGAGACTGAGTCGACCCCAGGGGCCGTAGCGCGGCTGGAAGGATTAAGTAAATTAAAAAAATCCAATGACCCCAAAAGGAATCGAACCGGCGATCTTGCGTCTTGTAGCATAGTACCTCAATCAACTACGCTACCGCATTCCCCCCATTGTTGTAACCATTCTTATAAATATTATTCTCATTATTTTCTGTTTGATGTTAGCATCTATGAGAATATTAGTAAATAAAGAGCTTTTATTTTCATAGCTATGATCTTCTAAGATATGACGCAGTGTATTTTGGTATATTTTCTTCTTTACCACACAACATTCATTTAGGTAGGAAAATTTATTTTATTTCCTTCCAAACACAATATGGAATTCTCGAACCGATTTGTAGTGTTAGGTTGTTGATGCTTGTTCATATGACGCCCAAGATGGTCCTGTGTCTTTCCCCTGTCATCTTGGCAGATCTCTGTCTCGTCACCTGCTCAGTTGGAAACGGAATGGAAATCGGGGAGGGGGGTGGGGTGGATTCTTTCTATGATTATTATTATCGAATGATTTCTCCAATTTACTGGTATCCTTGTATCTCTTGAACCATATTTCTAACTTTCAAGCTTCCTCTGATGTCAGGACTTCTTGGTAGTTCAAACTGGCGAAGTGTAGTGGTAGTCTCAAAAACGCGTTTGAGCTAGGCTCCGCACTTCTAATTTATTTTTGGTTTGAAATCCAAATTTCACTTCCTTAATTAAGTGTTGCGCCGATCACAGTGGCCGCGCGGTCTAAAGCTGAATTGTCGTTGCATGCTCAAACACTTGGATCGTGGGTTCCAACCCAACTCGAGGCATGGATATCTGTGTGCGTTTATTCTGTGTTTATGTTGCTCTGTGTGTGGGTAGAAGTCTTGAGACGGGCTGATCCCCCGTCCAAGGAGTCCTACCTACTGTGTATAGATTAAGAAACTGAAAAAGCGGCCAAGGGCCAAAAATGGTTGTAGAACCATATTAAAATAGATTAGAATTAAGTGTTGCTCTCAATATGAATTATATAGTCATAATTTTGCATCAATTAATATCTACGTGCCAAAATTTCTTCTATTTTTTTTATTGCTTGTGGGGTGGGACTAAGTCCCTTGTACTGCGCCCACTTCTGGCCTATTGTACCAGCCCCAGATGACAGGTGAGGGTGATTGTGGAGCAATTAGTGGAATGAAGATTGGCAGGAGAAACCTAAGTACTCGGAGAAAACCTGCACCAGCGCCACTTTGTCCACCAGAAATCCCACTTGACCATACCCGGGATCGAACCCGGGCTGCCATGGTAGGAAGCCAGCGACTAACCGCTTGAACTGTGGCGAAGCCTGAAAATTTCTTCTAACTTCCGGTACATCGTCTATTTTATTGCATCTATGGAACGTCATGTCAGATGAAAACTCATCTCTCCCAAGTAAATAAAGTCAGAAAGGTACTACTTGTTCTACAATTTTCCATTTATTTCTGTTTTTAACCTCTGAATATTTATTTTTCACCTTCCCATTAGATACATTCTATTTTCCGATGTGGAAATTTGTATTTGCATGCGCGATTTTAGGTGATACATTTCTTAAAGTTCGTAATTAAGTTACAGATTTTGGTATTATTACTTACCACCTGCATGTAATATATTTTCATTGGATTTATGGGTAACCATTTAACCATCTAAAACCACGGCGTAAGGTCTCTCCATTATAGCTGGCAATCATTGAGGTAGTGAAGAATTTAGCCGCTTTTGTGGAACCCTACCAGCTGTATTCATAAAAACCTGACACTGGGATCCTATTCTGAGCCAGTTACAAAAAGTTCACACTTTTACGTAGTACATTCAGTAGATTCATTACAATTTTGTCCTCATATTCACGTCACCAAGATAATCTCCTTCCAGTATTTCGACCAAAATCTTTTACGCATTTCTTATCTCCATCATAATTGACCTTAACCAACTCACTTCATTCTCCTAATTTTTTTTCCTTGGCACTACAGCCCCAGTGGACCTAGGCCTACCTCCATGAACTCCGTTCACTTCGGTTTTTCTAGATCTTACACATACGGTAGGACTCCTTGGGCGGGTGATCAGCTCGTCGCAAGGCCTCTACCTGTACACAAACACAGAAAAACGCACACAAACATCCATGCCTTGAGTGGGATTCGAACCCACGATCCCGGCTTCCGAGCGAGCGAAGGCAGTGCATGCCTTAGACCGCTCGGCTACAGTGACCGGCCATTCTCCTAAATACCCCACAAATATTAGGTAAAGAGACAGATTATTGAAGCTCCTAGTTGTGTTACGTTTTCGATTGTGTAAGAGTTGATTTCTTCACGCGGTGACTATGAAGAATGCCGTTTTCTGGGATGTGGCGCCGTGTAGATCTTGTACGAACCGACGGTTTCCCTGGAACGTCTTCATTTTCGTATGATTAATTTCAACAGAAGTCCAAGAGCTGATAATGAACGTAGGGCTAACGGACCCTACGTCCCTCCGCGTAGCTCTCCTTACACACTTACGCATGAATACATCGGATTCGTTCTGTTGGAAAGAGCTCACTGAATGAGTGGTATATATTTCGTAACCGAGTTCTTTGAAACGAGTCGACTGAACTTTATAATGGGCTTGTTACTGGAGGCTTAGCGGCATTCAGTGTTACGTTCTTACGGTTTGAGGTTCTGGAAATCCTGAGAAAGACTCCACCACACTTAGGTGAGTGACATTTCTGTGCATGGTTACAGAGGCCAGAGGTTCCTTTAAGTTAAAGTGACATGTGATCTCTAAGGTTAATACAAACACGATTAAAACATAATTTCCTAAGGTTGTTGATTTTGTTATCGTAAGGTCATCGGTGTAACGGATTCAGCGCTGTCTGTTTCTCGTTCATAACTCAAATTTAACACACTTCCATTGGAGTAACGAGGATAGAGAAAATTCGTATTCACGAACTTTTAAAGTTAGCGTTAACAAATATCAGTAGAGCCCTAGAGAGAGTTGTCCCCGTGCTTAACTAATCAAGCACTACGCCATGAAGGCGTATGGGTGAGTGGATGTATAGACCCACGTGTTCTTGATCTCGGTACTTGTTGGAGGTGAGTGTAAGTTACACGCGCCGGCCGCTTTAACCCGGGAAAGAACCCCCAGTACCCATTGGATAGGAGGCTGGGTGGGCCCCAGAGCAGGTCTGAATGACATGAAAAAGTGAAAATTCTTGCCCCTATCGGGACATGAACTTCGACACCTTGGTCGTCCAGGCTGTGGCCGGTAACTATGACGACTGCGCTATCCCGGATCTGTCAAGAATTAGTGCAGTGACTAAATCAAGATGGATGAGATGGGCAGAACATGTAACACAGATCGGAAGATGAGAAATGCATACTCGATAAGGTGGGTTCTGCTGAAAGATATCGGTTGGGAGGCCAAGGTGTAATGCGAGAATCGTATTAAAATAGACATAAAAAGTAGGCTGTATTTCTATGAGCTAGATTCAGTTATTAACTTCCGAAGAGACACCTTGCAGAGGGGAGATACTCCGGTAAGCTACAAGTGAACTGAACAAGCTTATGAAAATGTAGAGCGTAGGTCCGCATTTAAGAGGCTCAGTTGGTTAAAGATATTTTAATGAAATAGGATTACGATTACCTCTTCCTTTATAATACACAAATATTACAATCACATACAACTGTTAATTGTTAGGTGGCATTTTCTGGAACTGTCCAGAAGTCAATAGATAAACAGGATGTGTTGACACTTTATTTGACACACACACACACACACACAAATCGCAAATATACCTATACAGGCATATAAAGCTATACACGTACAAGTTTCAAAGCCGCGTTCAATAGAGCACTGCATTTCATGCAAAAGAGAACCTTATTTTAACGCAGTCTGAAATTACTGAAGACTTTCTTCTTTCTTTCCGTTTTCTTTTAATTGTCTTAGCCGGGGTAGGGTAGTCGGTATAGCGACTGGCTACGGGCTGGACGACCGAAGGGTCAGAGTTCGAGTCCCAGTAGGATCAAGAATATTCTCCACGTCGTCCAGACCGACTCTAGGGCCTTTACACCCCTGCCCCCTTAACTTAGGAGGACAAATGTTTTTCTGTCAGGGTGTACTCCCTTTGGCGGATTGGTTTCACCACGCCTAAAGAGCACCCCCCCCCCAACCTAGGTTTTCTGTAGTTTTCCTACCCTTAGCCAGAGAGTCCCGTTTGAAGGCGCCAGACACTCGCCTTTCTCAAGGAGAATGAGGTGGGCAGGGCATGTAGCACAAATGGGGGAGACGAGGAATGCATATAGGATATTTGTGGGAAAACCAGATGGAAAGAGACCACTGGGAAGATGAAGGCGTAGGTGGGTGGACAAGAGTGAAATGGATTTTAGAGAGATAGGATGGGGTGGTATTGTATGGATTGGATTGATCTGGCTCAGGATAGGGACCAGTGGAGGGCTCTTGTGAACACGGTAATGAACCTTCAGGTTCTGTAAAATGCTGGGAAGTTCTTGAGTGGCTGCACAATTGGCGGCTTCCTAAGAAGTGATCAGCTCCATGAGTGAGCGAGTGAGTGGACACTTGCCTTTCACCCCGCTCTGTCTGCCACATCTGTTCTTTTACCCCAGAATATGTTGCCCAGGGGTCACCACGAGACGGGGTAGCTAGGATTTGCCGGCAGAGCCCTACTTAACAAGTGTCATTCTGGTACTTAATAGTGTGCACCTATTGGCATCAGTATGACCCACCAGAGCCATTTGCCTTACTCCTTTTTGTTTAATCGGGTTTAAACCGTAAGATTTGAGGAACAAATATACTACTGCTCTTTGTATTCGCACGCAGTTAAACTGCCCTGAAGATGGAGGCGATATGTTCCTCCGAAACGTCGGTTAAAACTAAGAACACACGGCGCCAGATCCCAGAAGACGACTTTCATCAACAAATATAACTACTTTCATTCCAACGATTTTCGCCTCGGTAAATATTCGGCTTGCGCACGAGATAAGCGCAGAAACTAAAACATTTCTTCATGTAATGTCGTTGTAAAATCTGTCCCATCTAAATGAATTGACTCGTCAATTTTTCTTAAAATTACCAAGTATAAAATGTGTTGTAAATATTTTCAGCTGTTCTCTAGCTGTTTCGTGCCGACGGACGAAATCAGTGAACCTAGTAAACGCTCTGCATCGTTGTGAACGCACCCAAAAGTCTTTCTTTTGTTTTCAGTCCTACCACACTCTGATGTACTAGCACCTGAAATGTGGATGTTTAATACGTCTCCGAAGAAACGTGGCAGTAGGAAGTTCATACTTCTGTCAGCTTAAAATAATGCAACTGCACAAAGAAGCAGGTAGTTTATGTGCAAGATCGCAGATTTCCAGTCCCTCTTTTTCAGTCTCTCATTAGAGAACTCAAAACTAATTCTGTACAATTTTGTACGAAGTTACACCAACATAATNTACAGACAGAGCGTTCGCGTTATCTCGACACTTGAGAGCTACCTAAGGCGGGGAGGGTTGGTATGTCCAGCGCGGTTCACAACCGAGCGGCAGCCTGTGTTGCGGCCGGCGGTGGCATTTTCGAAAATCAGCTTTAAGCACCAGTAAATTCAAATTAAAGGTAATTTCACGAAGTTAACTTTACACTCATACTTTAAATGTATCATGTCTTATGCTGGTTTATTATTTTGTTCCGTTTATTGTCAGTAATCGTTACCTTCTATTCTGAGTTTAAAACGGTCATAACTCCGTAACCGTCCAAAATCGGTCACATGTTTATATGAACTTTTTTGATCACAAAGACCTAGGAAATCACCTCCTGCAGTTATGCCCTAAAGTCGTGAAACACCCTGTATACACCTATATACATAGAAATAGAGAGTATTATAACTGAGATGAAACGTTCGAAATTACCCAATTTTGGGTTACCACAGCAGCGAGCTGTCGAGCGCTGCATGAAGGTAGATCCCAGTGTATCACGTCTGTTCTCTGAATACTGATAATGTTATATGTGGATATGTGAAGTGTATTGCACTGCATAAAAGAGACTTTTTGCAATTGATAATTTGTGCGTTACTGGGGGTAGATTGCGTTAAATATCGGCCTCGACATATACATTTCAATAAAGGGTAAGTAAGTAAAGCTGCCCCTGTAACAGGTCGTGAAGGCCCAAAGGGTTCTGAGACGTCGAGGATCCCACATTATCTAGACAATCGGCTCACAGATGGCGGTAAATTTGTCAGCCTTACGCACCGGTCGCCCTTCACACCCCAGGAAGATTCCTGGTACTTATTTCTGTTAGAGGCTGAGTCGATCTCAAGGCCATAGTGCAGCTGGAAGGATTAGGTCAATTTAAAAAATCCAATGACCTCATCGGGATTCGAACCCGCGACCTTTCAGCTTGTAGCATAGTGCCTCAACCAACTACGCCACCGCGTGCCTATATTTCGGTAACATATAGGAATAAAAAGAATACTAGAGGAAGCTTGGGAAGTTATCGAAGCTTGTATAACAAATGATAAAACTTCCCGTTGAATTCTGAACAGTAGTTAACTTTAAATCTAGAAGTAAACACAGAGGAAATTAAGTATATGTTGCTGTCTCGTCACGAAAATGGAGGGCAAAATCATGACATAGAGAGAGGAAACATGTTTTGGAAACGTGGCACAGTTCAGATATTTGGGAACGACGATAACAAGTGGAAACTTGATTCAGGAGGATATTAAGAGTAGACTGAATTCGGGTAATGCTTGCTACCATCCAGTCCAGAACCTTTTGCCTTCTCGTCTGCTGTCCAAAAACATAAAAGTTAGAATATACAAAACTATAATTTTGCCTTTGGTTTTGTATGGGTGTGAACCTTGGTCTCTGACGTTAAGGGAGGAACATAGACTGAGGGTGTTTGAGAACAGTGTGTTGAGAATATTTGGACCGAAGAGGGATGAAATGACAGGAGGTTGGAGAAAACTACATAATGAGGAGCTTCATAACTTGTACTCTTCTCCAAGTGTAATTAGAATGATCAAGTCAAGGAGGTTAGGGTGGGGATGGCATGTAGCACGAATGGGGGAGGAATGCATATAGGATATTGGTGGGAAAGCCAAAAGGAAAGAGACCGCTTGGAAGACCAATGTTTAGGTGGGTGGACAATATTAAAATGTATCTTAAGAGAGATAGGATGGAATGGTATGGATTGGATTGATCTGGCTCAGGATAGGGACCAGTGGAGGGCTCTTGTGGACACGGTAATGAACCTTTGGGTTCCATAAAATGCTGGGAAATTCTTGAGTAGCTGCAGAATTGGCGGCTCCTCAAGAAGGGCTCAGCTCCATGAGTAAGTAAGTTAACTTTAAATTATAAATATTAGGGCAGTCTTGAGGACTGAACTCTTATCTTCATAAGGAAGGTATGGCCGATAATAAATGTAATGAGGCCAACAGAAAAGAGGTAAGAGCGACATTTACAGAGCAGTACCAACAAAATCTCAAGAGAAGTAACTAGAACATTTGCATAGAATGCATGAAAACCGAAACCTGTAGCTGTTATATCAGTAAAAGCTGTAGCTGACGATACATTAGAGGCGTCCAACAAAAGGTTGAAACAGTTTCAACTATAACCTGAGCAGGCCCAAGTGCTTGAAACGTAAATCTAATGCATCAGTTGTGGTTAGGGAGAGGCAGAGAACTTGTCATCAAATTCGAGTATTTTAAAACTACAACAGTGGAACTGTGTTGTTATTTGAATGCAATTATTCCAAGAAACATAATGAAAATGCTATCAGTATGACATTGCACATTGTAATCACAGGCTTGTGAGATCAAATGCGGAAATTCCTGCAAGGCTCGTCAGGTTTAATGTCATATATTAGGCCGTGGATGGGAGGAACGCTAAGCCTTGGAGAACGTGGATGGAATAAACAATGGAGCAGCTACCCGTACGTATATGTACAACTGCGTAATTCTTTCATACGTGACTCGAAAATATGTAACGCTTTTCATGCACGCAGACGCCACTATAGGCCACAGTTATCAGTGACTTTGATAAGCGCAGAAAAGGACAGAAGCTTGGTGTTTATTTATTTATTTTTAGTTTATATAACTCCAGCCACTCAAACCATATAGGATGTAAGCGGTCATAGTGTGAAGGTTCATTACTGTGATCGGTACCCGTTCCGAGCCAGATTAATCAAGTCTTTAAGATACTCTTTATACCACATTTCTTTATGGTCCATTTTAATATTATCCTTTTCATATATATGTCTAGGTGCCCCAAGTGAACTTTTTCTTCCAGGTTTTCTTACTAACATTTTGTATACGTTTTTACAACTAAATAAACTAAGTCAACGGAGCTGAGCCCTCCTTGAAAAGTCTCCAGTTATGCAGTTACTTAGTCAAGGAATTCCCAGCATTCTGTGGAACCCGAATTTAATTGCCGTGTTGACGAAAGCCCTCCACCGGCCCCTATCCTGAGCCAGATAAATCCAGTCGATACCACACAATGCCAGCCCTCTAAGTTCCATTTTAATTTTGTCCATCCACATATGCCTTGGTCTTCCTAGTGGTCTCTTTCCTTCTGGCTTCTTACCAATATCCTATATGCATTCCTCTTCGCCCCAATTCATGTTACATGTCCTGTCCATCTCGTCCTCCTTGACATGATTATTTGAATTATATTCGGTGAAGAGTACAAGTTATGAAGCTCTCATCATGCAGTTTTTTCCAACCTCCTGTCACTTCATCTCTCTTCGGTCCAAACATTCTCCTCAACACACTGTTCTCAAACACCCTCAGTCTGTTCATGTCTTGATGTCAGAGACCAGGTTCCACACCCATACAGAATCATAGGCAAAATTATAGTCTTTTATATTCTAATTTTTACGTTTTCAGGCAGCAGACGAGAAGACAAAAGGTTCAGGACTGAATGGTAGCAAGCATACCATACGTCTCTATGAGATACGTTAATACGGAGAGATCCACGACTAATTCGTTTGCTAACTCACAGCCATATGAATCATACGTTAATAACGGAGAGATCCATGATTTGTTCGTTTGCTAACTCACGGCCGCATGAATCATTCGCTCCTATCACTTCCCGTTTCCAAGTCACTGGTTTAAGTAGCAAGTACTTTCTTGTTTGTTACTCGTTTCAAACAATCGCCCCATTATTAATCACATTCATCAGGTGAGATGTGGGTTGTAAACGTACAAACTTTTAGTGCAGCCTTTTGGGGTTCACTTTTCGGACCTTCAACTTACGATATGAACGTTATTTACAGAAATTGTGACATTATCGAGTCCGTTTGATATTACTGGCCCAGAACCTGATCTGAATGTTGGGCCAAGCGTGACCCAAGGCCCAGAGGTTGCTGTAATGACACCGATGAAGAATTTATTTTATTGTGTCGTGTCGAGGTACCGCTTAAGAATTAGCTTAAGGAGAGAGTTGAATGCAAACAGTGGCCATGGTTATGAGAAATGGATTCAAAACGGAGTTAAATCCATCCTTCAGAGCAGGATGAGAATGCAAGAACAGGCGAATTGGTGAGCTAACAATCTGTCAAAATGGGAAGCGTTAACACTTGTAACAATGGAACATAAAAGACAATAGGAACTGAGCGATTATAAATTCCGATGCATAATAATAGCACTGCGTTGCCTGACCTGCAGCTTAAACAGCACTAGGAAGAGTATAAAGATTACGATGACCTTTGTGACGTAATTTTGATCATTATGTTTAATTCTTGGAGCCGAGATAGCGCAGTCGGTATAGTGACTGGCTACAGGCTGGGCGACAGAGGGGTCGGAATTCAAGTCCCAGTAGAATCAAGAGTTTTCTCCACGTTGTCCAGACCGGTTCTTGAACCCACCGAGCCTCCTAATCAATGGGTTTCGGGGGCTATTTCCCCGGGACAAAGCGACCTAAACGTGAAGCTGACCACTCACCTCCAACTAATGCCGAGGTTAAAATGTGGATCTGTACATCCACTCCTCCATCCGCTTTCATGACGTAGTGCTTAGAGCACATGGACGACTTCACCTTATGCTTAATAATTAATTCTTCCTACGTAGAAAATAGCGCGAATCTTTCCTAATTAATCATATATCTTTCCCTACATTAACGACGTTTTCTCAGCTGCGCACATTTTATGGCGTTGTATGTGAGGGTGCTATGAATGATAATTTGGGAGTTATATGGAAGAAAGTGGTGGGGGCATGTCGAAGATGATATTCCAGTATTTCTCTGACGGTGTTAAGGTAAACCTCGAACAGGTTCAATAGGAACTCAATCATGTGGATAGAGATAAGGCTGGAGGCTTCATGAATACGATGTAGCAGTATTAATTACCCAGTCTCCATATTTTTTATATTAAAGATGTAATGACGTGAGATTTACTTCAAGAAACTAAACCTAACTTACGGGAACAGGAGATAATTGTTTTTATATATAAGGCATCAAGAAACGGTAGATTCTTTCCGAACAGATATTGAAAATGTTTTAATCTTCTGACCAATAACGGTGCATCTTTCCTCCTACACAAGCTACATGTCAAGACCAGTTTACTGTCCATTCACATTCGATTTAATGAGGAATNCATATTTTAGTTATTTTAATGTGTGAACATGGCATGCAATGAACTGGTTTGACGTGGATAAGTAAGCACCTGAAGATGACATTATTATGCCGAAACATGTAGTGCGAGGGAGAGAAGGAAATAAATGAGTGTATGCACTGCAAGACGGATTAAATAAATCATGGACAGGAATTTACTTATTTTGCACATTCCATTCTGAATATATGACATGTAAGGTAAGGTAAAGTTGTCTCTGCATTTAGCTAATTTAGCACTACGCCATAAATGCGTATGGGGAAGTGGATGTAAAGATCCACATTTGCTTGACCTCGGCACTAGCTGGAGGTGAGTAATCAGCTTCACGACCCTGCCGCTTTACCCTGAGGGAAAGAGCCCCCGGTACCCATGGATAGGAGGTTGGGTGGGCCCCACAGCCACTCTGGATGACTTGGGGAAGACAAATTTCTTTCCCCCACAGGGACTCGAACTCCGACCCCTCGGTCGTCCATCCCGTAGCCAGTCGCTATACCGACTGCGCTGTACGTAATCAATTTAGTAAAGAATGCTTCACATGGAGAAGACCTCGGTTTAATAATTATAAATCACGCTTTAATATAAAGATGGTAACGAAACTTAATAATATTCTGTATTTTGAGCGTTGACGCGACCCCTGCCTGTCAGGGTCGCTCTGTCTCAGGTCTCGACATCTTCATAGGAGCGTACTCGCCAAGTTTCTTTTTCGTCGGCAAGTCATTGGGTGATTATAATTGCTAATTCGAGATCACACCAACTGAATCACTCTGCGTGTCGACACAGATATTAATAGAACTTTGACCTTAAGCATATTTATAGAAGCATTGTATGAAATATCGTATCGGAGCGTCATGTTATGGGTTTCAGCGAGCATACATAGTATATGTACATATAGCATATCCTACGTATGTGTTAGGTAAGGAGCAGGGATAGCGTAGTCGGTATAGCGACTGTCTACGGGCTGGACGACCGAGGGGTCGGTATTAGAGTCCCGGTGGGGTCAAGAATTTTCTCTTCTTCACGTCGTCCAGATCGGCTCTGGAGTCTACCCAGACTGGTACCGGGGGTAAAGCGGCCGGGGCGTGAAACTGACCACTCCACTCCAGCTAGTGCCGAGGTCAAGAAAATGTGGATCTATACATCCACTCCCCCATACGCCTTCATGGTGTAGTGCTTAATTAGTTCAACACAGGGACAACTTTTATGTATCAGGTACAGAAAACGCGACAAACGCGAAGAAAACGAGTGTTCAACTTGAGTCACTGCTGCATTCAGTTGAGTGACTGTGACGTCAGTCACACAATGATGCTGCTACTACATACATCATTTACCAAATGAAATGACTTCTGACCCCATAGATTGGATGATTACATTTCCAGCCCTACGCAGACAGATTGCTGCAACATCCCTGTCAGAACTCAGAGTACCAGCTCACATATTAGCGTGTCTCGTATGCACACTGCGACATTTTGTTTACGGCGGCCATAGTCCCATATGCCATTGGTTCCCAAACTTCTTTCTCTGGAGTCACCATTCGAATACTGTATGTATATATTGTATATTACTTCTAGCGCCATAACCTATTTTACGTACATTAATCATCAGAGGTGGAGGTAGCATAGTTGGTTGAGGCACTATCCAACAAGCCGGAAGTTCGCGGGTTCGGTTCCCGATGAAGTAATTGGATTTTTCACCTGACCTAATCCTTCCAGCCGCACTATGGCCCTGTGGTCGACTCAGCCTCTAACAGAAATGAGTATCAGGAATCTTTCTGGTGTAAGGCCGTCAACCTCACCGCCATCTGTGAGCCGATTGTCTAGAAAACGTGGGAGCCTCAAAGTCTCACAACCCTATGGACCTCCACAGCCTGTTACAGGGATAATGTTACCTTTTTTAGCTTTAGCTGGAGGGGGGAGGAGCAGTTCTTTGGTATCGTTATAAGTAAAAATGTATATATACTATATCAATTTCCCATTAAATCTGAGCCCAAGTTTCCCCTTGCCGTCCCAAGGAAATCACGCTATCTTTGCCTATGCTAAACATAAAACTGACAGAGTGTAACAATGACTAACAGCACGCACTCAGTGGGAAGGATGGGCCTTGATGATTAGAATAGGTGACGCATCCTCGAACAAATCACCGATGTGGAATCTCGTAAGGAGTTGTCTTAAGATATCTGAATCACATAATTACTGTTGACTGAACCGCTTTTCATAGATTTTATAAGGTGAGTAAGTATGTACAGAATTTCGTAAATTGGTAGTTCAGTTTGGGCTCAGGATAGGGACCAGTGGTGGGCTCTTGTGAGCACGGTAATGAACTTTCGGGTTCCATAAAATGCTGGGAAGTTCTTGAGTAGCTGCACAATTGGCGGCTTCTCAAGAAGGGCTCAGATCCATGAGTAACTAAGTAAGTACCATCTCGTTGCGCGCCACCTAGTTTGGGGATCACTGCCATGTACGATCATATACGCTTGTGGCGGGCTCTTGTGAGCAAAGTATTGAATCTTCGAGTTCTGTGAAAAGCAGGGAATGTCTGCGTGCCTATCAGTTTGTCAAGAAGATCTGTATTCCAGGGAGATAAATTTCCCCTCCAGAGATTAGGTATTGTTCAGTGAGATGGTAAACAGTATGCAGGAGTCAGTCCAGATCTGATGAAGGTACTATTCATCTGGAGAGACTGAAAGACAATAAGAACTTGGCAGGATGACCGATAAGCTTACAAATATCCGAAATGGATACGTTCCGAAACAAATCCACGGTGCTATCGCTCTTGTGTGTCGTGATGGAAAGCACTGGGGATTCCGGTCAGCGTTTTCTAAAGTATTTTACTTCCGAGTACATACTAGTATTGTCACGTGACAGTGATTATAGACGGAGTTTGGATTGATAGTTGGATTTATTGAACTCTTACAGATCCGTGACTACACGCAATTATAGCCGTTTTACTAATTCACACATTTCGCAGTTCACTAGAGCGCACACACTTCAGTCTTCTCAGTCTGCTGTGTCTTCACCAGTCTCCTGGTAACGGCTTCTAACGGCGGATGTTCCCCTTCCTCTGGATTCCTAAACTGTCCCCGGCCTCAGCGACCAGCTTCTCACCGTAAGAGTTTACAACGACTGAACACCAACGGTTATCTCACTCACTTACTAACTCACCAAGCAATTCTTCGATTGGTCGGTCGGTTAAAACCAGCTTTTCACTGACTAACTCCAGAGATAACATCTCGGCACGGACTGCTTAGAAAACACAGTTCCTCTGCTGAAGTGCAGTTGTTGCTTATCGGTGGCATGACGTATTCCATTATTGCGTGGGCAACCATTGGTACGTACCGCACAGAAAACATTTCTCTGTTGATGTTTACGGGCCATTACTTAGCAGCAGCTTTTGTATAGTTGCTTATTTCGCGGTTATTGCCTAGCAACGGGTCTACATTTCACAGTATGTATGATTACTAATTGCATTATCTGTGGATTATGATCCCAGATTATTTCTCTGTCCTCTGTGTACTTCCAATGAGGCTCCCAGGTCATGCATTGCGGAATGCAGATAGGCATATTTGTTTGTACACGGAATAAAGATTCGGCCGCTGTCCAACTTATGTACGTGTGGCGAAAGTTAACTTGCCGTAGAGCAAGGTATTGATGTGGACACGGTTTTGGAGTGACGACACCGCGTAGATGTAGTCTGTGTTCCAAAGGTTGTGAAGATCCTTATTATCAAAGTGAAGATATCCAGTTTCTCTGCAGTGCACTGTCTCCTAGATCTTTTGATAAGTATCAGGGAATGCATCAGTCCTTATTTTCTTGTTCATGTCCAGACATGTCATCGCGACATGACTGTCTCGCTGCTCCGGCCGCGAAGAGTGCCTGGTTGCGTAAACATGCAGGAAGACTTGTGGAGCGATTCAATGATACATGCTTCAAGGAGAAACTAGAAAATCTTTTGGCTTCAGACTCACGTAAAGTACAAAGATGGATCTTCGTTTCTTGCTGTGTTAAGTTTAATGGCGTGACGTCAGACGACAGTAGGCCTGTCTGTGACCTCATGGTATGCCATCGCCCCGTATATGCAGCCCACACAGCTCTGAGCACTGCTATAAATCTATTTTCTAGCAAACGGCTGAGTAGGTGTTCACACGAAAGGAAGGTAGCTTTATCCGGATACAATAGCGGTAAAAGTAAAGTTGTCCCTGTACTTAACAAATTAAGCACTATGCCATGAAGAAGTATGGAGGAGTGGATGTATAGATCCACATTTTCTTGACATCGGGACTAGCTGAAGGTGAGTGGTCAGCTTCACGCCCCGGCCGCTTTACCCCCAGGAAATAGCCCCTCGGTACCCACTGGATGAGAGGTTAGATGGACCCCAGAACTGGTCTGGACGACGCGGAGAAAAGAAAATTCTTGACCTACTGGGACTCGAACTCCGACCCATCAGTCGTCCAGCCCGTTGCCATTCGCTGTGCCGACTGCGCTATCTGGGAATGCTTATCTAAAAGAAGTTTACGTTCCGAAAGTGGATCTGGAGTCATTACTGGCTTGAGGAAGGCTTGCTTTCAGGCGTAGCAGAGACACTTCTTGGGTTATTTAACTGTACTTTTTAAATTGAGAATTATTTGAGTGATCAGATAATGGAAGACAAGATGAAAGGGCGCATGTGCCACACGTGGGAGAGATGAGGAATGCATGAACAATATTAGTTGGACAACCTGATGGAAAGAGAAAACTTGAGAGATTTAGACGTAGATGAGGGTTTCTTTTTAATTTGCTAGTGGGTGGTGGAGTCCAACTGAGTCCACTCGGCACGGCGGCCACTGATTGGCCTATTGTTGCGTGCCCAAGGTGATAATGATGATGGAGAATTTGGTAAAATGAAGATTGGCAGGGGAAACCGAAGTACTCAGAGAAAACCCGCCCCAGGGCCACTTTGTCCACTACAGATCCAACTTGACTAGACCCGGGCTCGAACCCGGGCCGCCGTTGTGGGAAGCCAGCGACTAACCGCTTGAGCTAGGGCGCGGCCTAGATGAAGGGTTTGACCTGATTTTAAAAAGAATTTTGAATAATTGAAGGTTTACCGTGATTCGTGAGCGTCTTTCCATGAGCAAATTTACTGAAGAGAATGTTTACTGCATTATATATATATTCTAGCGTATTTGCTCGAAACAAGAACTGTGGAGGCTGAGAAAGAGCCGTTGCTAAGTAACGGCCTGTACACACGTTGTGACGTCGTTGCAAGAGGCGTTCTCTGACACTATTCTATCATATTCCTGGAAGAACTGAGAGAAACCACAAGAAACTCAGGGTGTCTCGGCCGAGAATCAGACTTCCCGAAAACAGTTCAAACTCTTTACCGCCTGACTCACTTTCTCTTTGATTTGACCCTTACTTCGCATTTGAGCGTGTAAGAGTAACAGTGCACAAGGCTCTTGAAAACTTTCATTTTTGTGGTAATGACCTCCTATCCTATTCGTTACAGAAACGGAGAAAGGTAGAGCCTAAATACGGATATAGCCCAACTGTCTGAAGGATGGGCATTTCGAATTTGTGTTCAGTTTTACGCTATAAATTGGTGAAATGATGTTGACTTGTTACCTGTTTCAGTTAAACTGCTGAGATGGCAGGAGTCATGCTGTTTATCCTAACAACTGTTTTGGCAGCACTGACTACAGTGTCAGGACATTCTTATCACCTGGGAAATTGTCCGAATGTCGAATCACAGCAGAACTTCGATATGGAAAAGGTAAGTAAAATTAAAAAAAAAAAACTCCGTTCCCTGTAGTCCACAAGCGAACTATACCGACCGAGCGACCGCCACTTGTCGGAGAAGTTAGTGCCAACTTTAGCGGATAGAGGGTGTCGCGTAGTCAGCGCAACGAATCCCCACGGCCGTTAATTTCGGTTTTCTAGACCGGAGCCGCTATTTCCTTGAAATAGCTCCTCAATTATCCTTTCATATCACATCATTATTTAAAGTACGTTTTACATATACCGATCACAATGGCCGCGCTGTCTAAGGCATGAACTGGCTTCATCCGCTCGAACACTGGGATCGTGGGTTCAAATCCCACTCAAGGCATGGATGTCTGCTGTACTGCGACCATGGAGAGAGGTTCCATGGATCGACCCCCTCACATCTCCATCGATGGGTTACGCTTTCCCCTCAACCGTCTACCTATTCAGTGCACGCGAACGTTGCTGCAGTTGCAACCACGTGATAACCTTCGTTAGCGACAAGTATTTTGGGTCAGATGCTACTGGGGGGAATGCAGCAGAGGTTGATAAGGGGAGACTTCGAACGCCGTCATCCCTACCGAAATAGGACTTCTTTGTTAGGTCTCAGTATAGAACTGTAGAAACCACGACACCCTTCGTTTTGTTATTATGCATGCCGTTATCATTGTCACCACCATCATCATAATCAAGAATTACTTAGGACTGGCTAAGGGCTGGACAGTGTGGGCCTGATTCCCAGCAGTCTAACCCTGGGATTCACCGAAGTGCGCCAATATCTAGGCCTCATATTTGCAGGAAGCAAGGCTTCTGGAGGGTGAAGATCACTTTATCTTTACCTATATAATCCATTAATGAATGTTATCATTGTAGAATTTAATTATAATCATAAAGGAATTTTATTCACTTTTATCATTTCGCGTACTATTTAGCGACTGTCTGAACGAGAAGACTGTTCAGAATTACTGGGGTTCAGTCTTTGTCCATTGTCCGGTATTATAGAAACTAGAAAACCCTACATTTCATAAACTGGATCTGTTTCCGTCCTCAGATGAGGGGAGGGGAAGACACCTACTTAATTTGTCCCTTAGCAAGAGCTAACCAGTGATTGAGGTTAGTTCTTTCTAAGGGACTCAACAGAATAGGTGTCTCCTCCCTCACCTGAGGACGAAAACAGATCCAGTTTCCAAAACATTGTGTTTTCTAGTATCTAGAATACCAGACGACGGACAAAGTCTGAAAACCCAGTAATTATGAGTGTTATACACCATCGTCAGAACCCTTTAGAATGTAGGAGAAGACTGTTATTAGTATAAATCCCTGAGAAATCCTATAGGCGTTGCTTAAACCACAGTCCGTCAACAAGAATTAACCTATGCCATCCATATGGAAGTAACAGGATCACTTCGAAAATTAGGTAGTTGGTATTTTTTGGGGGCAGCAGGCGGACCATCCGCCAATTAAGCCCAAACGTGACTCCCCTGTTCTATGAGACGGGGAATCACATATTTATTAGCCAGTCTTCCTAGGTAGAGCGGTGGTCTGTTGTTATTATTGTTTGTTATTATTGGAGGGGGTGGGTTTCCCCATGCACCGCGACCAGTTTGATCTATTATGCGTCCCCCTATGATCTTCTACCAGCCTCTATACCCTACCGGTACTGGTGCTTACCATCAGTCCCTACTCAGCCAGCGAGGTCGGCCTCTACTGGCTCAGAGGTATCTCGATGCTTCCCCCATCTACCAGAGGCGTTAGAGACTACTGTTGGGCGGGAAATGTCCTTAATTTGGCTCAGAAGTCTCCTTGAGACATGAGGTTCTTTTACGTGCCGTAAAGCTACGACACGGGACCCACAGCTTAAAGTCCCTCCCGGAGGACTTGTTTCCTGAATTTTTCCGCCCTTAAAATTTCCACGACCTCCGCCGGGTTTGAACCCTCGTACCTTGAGTCATGAGGTGGGAACGTTACCCCTAGACTACGGAGGCCGCTTGGTCTGTTGTTGGTCAACGTACTTGCCATTTGTCTCAAACGTCACAGTCAGTGAACTGAAGAAGACAGAGGTTAACTTTCGAAACATCATGTGTACTAAAACTGTACCTTAAACAGTAGACAGTGTACAATATAATACTGAGATGATGAATTAATCCTTGTCACAACAGCTCAAAATCATAAGAATCATCCTCAAGGAAAGTTTACAGGAAATGAAATCTGGCCACAAATGTGATTAGCAGATATAGAAGACTAGAAGGAACCACTCGCGAGACCGCAGAGTTCACGTGACCCCTACTTCCCGTTGAGCCATCTACGTCACACTGTGTTTGTTACAAATTATTAAGGATATTACGTTAATTTTTATTAACCGCTTCCCATTCCACACATGAAATAAGGCAAAGATTTTCAAACTACTTCATCTGTGGTCAAGGAAATACGTATACAGTTCACAGTGTGCTCTTCTTCCCAGAACCTAACAAAACAATTTGACGTTTCATGAACACTGTTCTTAGCATGTAAATGAAGGAAAAATAACAATTAATGTACAGTGCCATAAAGAATCTTTACTAAAAGTATATTAAAATAATCTAGGAATATATTTTATTCACACAATTCAAACAAAACAAAAAGACTATTTCAATTATCAGCACATGAGAAATAAATAATTAAAATAGATAGGTCTCTGTTTCGTATTAAACATACTTCAAAAGTGGGCAAACACGGGTATCCGATTTTTCTTGTCGATACGTGGGAGATATCTGCCTTTACTTTGAGAGGTAAACATGGGTATGGCTCGGCCACACTCTTTTCTTTGGTTTAATTATGTTACGTCATTTGGTTAAAATTAGCGTAGTTAATTTACAATCAGAATTGTTCTATGTTTATGAATTGTGCTTGTTACAAATGAAGAAGATGCATATCAGAGCGTCTGTTTTACGCAGCTTAAGAAGTTTTTCATTGGCAAGATAATAACGTTAGTTCACCGTGAACGCAGTCTAAGAGTAAATAAACACTTCACACTCTTGTAACAATGGGACGCCAGCTAAAACGAATGTACACGTAGAGCAAGCATTTACTGCTGCATCATGCAACACAGAGTATAAGAGAAGACAGCGCTAAAAGCAAACACAATAAAGGAAACGACATAAAAACATTGAAATAGCCGCCAGAAAAGATACAATGAAAGTATTCTACGAAAGAAACTAATAACAAAGAAAATGATATGCCTAAGGGCACAGAACTGTTACTATTCCAGCCACAGGGTGTCAATAACTTCGCCGACAAGCGGCGGTCGCTCGGTTGGTATAGTTCTCTTGCGGACTACAGGCCACGGAGTTGACACAGAGTGTCATAGTGCGACATATTTTGTATGTCAGCTATGAATTTGGCATTTCTTTAACACTTAACATTTCTTTCAGAACCAGGTTTGCCTGAAATACTCTTTTAAGTCGTACCAGATTTCTCGTTAGCTTTCAGTTCTAGCTGCCTTGGCTTGTCTCTTTAATATTTTTTTTATTTATTTATTAAGCAATCAGAATCTACAATTCTATAAGCTAGTTTGCTGGCGTAAGAGCTGTGATGCTCTTTTATGACTTGGTGAGTCCCTTCCCCAGTGGGAGGTTCCTCATTAGTTTTCTTTTAGGTCAGCTGGCCAGTGTCTTCGAAGTCTTCGATTGTGCTGTAGGATGTCGTTTGGGAGATTTGCTAGTTTGTTGTGGTGTGATGTACTTTTTTCTCTGATGACGTCCTTGATGTATGGTATATTTAGGTCTGTATGTAACGTTTGATTGCTCACGTATCAGGGTGCATTTGTTATAATTCGGAATATTCTTTAATATTTGATAGGCCTACTGTGGTCGTCTGGGTTATGACGTCGTTAGGTGGTTGCTAACGTCTCAGGGGATTTGCTGCCTCAATCTTCAGGGTATTCTTGGTAACCTTCTACAAGACTACACAGCATCATAATCCAGAAGAACACGCTCTAAATTTCTCCTGCCTCATATATGTGATTAATGTTGTATTCCACAGTTTCTGGGGAAGTGGTACGTGGTCCAGAAGACGTCAACAGGCAGTAAGTGCCTCACCGAAACATATGTCAAGTCCAACGAAACTGGGAAGTACGTGATCCGACAAGTGAGCGAGCATCTGATCTTGGGACTCACGAGTCTCAACCATGAGTACACGTATGAGGGTGAGCTCACCGTGCCCGAAACCTCCGATCCCGCCAGGATGACGGTTCGATTCCCTTTGAGTGAGTAACCTTCCGAAACACGTTCATAGTTGAGTAGGTTCCTTGTCGCTGTGGCGTTGCATGCCTTCAAACGGCCTCAGGCGTGGAGGTATAGCTGCGAATATGTTAAATATGCAGCCACAGACAGCCGACAAGAGGCAGTCCTTCAGCTTTTGGATTGGGTAATGGATGCACAACCCCTCGCAATGAACTATTTGAAGGACCCTGCTTCACGAAGTCAGTCAGATGGTCTGAATAGTAAATAAATGATATTAAGTAACTCTGTAGAGCAGGGTCCTTCTTCAAAACCTGATAGTCGTACAGGTAAACAAGAAATTCCTTGCCTTTTTTTTGGAAACCGGAGATACATGAAACTTTCTTTCCTAAGCCACACGAATCTAGTCTAGGCCCTTACATCATACGATATTTATTTTAGATCCGTTTTAATATTATCCTCACATCTAAGCTAGGGCTCTCAAGTTTTGCGCGTTGCATCAGCTTCTCATCCTCAGTGATTTGTTCAGTCTTAATGATCATGGTGAACAGGACGAGTTATGGAATTTCTCACTGTGCATTTTATGGCGCTCCGTTCCTTCGTCTTAGGCTAAATAATTCTTGGCACCCTGTTCCATCCCCCATCCGTATACGCCGTATATTTGTCCCTTAATATGAGAGGTGTAATTTCGCTGCAAAGCGACAGGTGACAGTAGAGTTTATAACTTAATCTAAGCGTTTAGGCAGAAGATGGGAAGACGAAATGTTTTTAACCGAATGGTAATACGTAATCTCAAGTAACCTGCCTAGATGCCTATGAGAAGCAACTTTGAAGGTTACTCTCTTCTGGGATGACTATAGACGAGGTTTAGATTTGTAATTGGATTTATTGTATACGTACAGATCGTAACTACAAGTACCTATAGCGCAAACGCTAATTCACACACTCTACAATTCACTGCATCACGCACTAAGTCTTCTCAATCTGTTGTTTCTTCACCGGTTGTCGCCTGGTTACGGCTTCCAACACCATAGATTCCTCAGCTTCCGTGTTCACGTCCTTACTGCCGGCGACTATCTCACGACTAACTCCTACTCTTCTAACTGCCGTCTCAACACTCTCACATAATCACAGCTGCTCCTCGCTATGTATCCTCGACACGGACCGCATACAAAATACTTCTCCCAACAGTTTGTTTCTGTTGCTGCTCCACGTAGCTCTCGCACTGACCCCGTAAAGAACACTGCTTCCCAGTTATTCCATTGTTGCGTGTTACGAACCTGTTGCGGACATTACCTGGCAACGGTTGTTGCATAGCTGCTTATTTTGCCGTCGTTGCCTAGCAACGGGTCTACATGCCAAAGTACTTTTCTACCAAACTAGTCTGGTTCATATCCGTTCATATTCACTGCCGCGAGAACCTTAGACCTCACACGTAAACTTAACTTTGCAGGTGTGGCTGGCAGCGCTTCCTACATCGTGTTTATGACAGATTACGAGACCTACGCTGGAGTGTTCACTTGCCAGAAGTTGGGTTTCGCCCATCGCCAGTCTGCCTCCATCCTCTCACGGTCCCCCCGCCTGGACAAGATATACGTGGACAAGGTGAGAGATAGAAATCAGATTACGTTATCTGACAAACAGGCACAAATATTATGTTAGTTGCCTTGTATGCAGGCAACACTTCTAACATAGCTGAAATATGGGTGTCATGTGTTTCAGGTGTCACGTTTAAACCAGACCCAATGGATAGGTCGGGATAGGAATTCTGATATTATTTTCTGTGTCGAAGTGACATTTTGCCCCGTCTCTAGTACAGACTAAAGACGAGGTCGGTCACGCTCTGATAGTATCGTTTGGTTGCTGCATGTGCAATGCGATATTCAGACCTGAAGAAAATAGACTGTGTGGGGGGAATGAAATTAATCTTAAAAGAGTAAGATGTGACGTTGTGAACTGAATTCATCTGCTGAATGCGGTATCCATTAAATTTGATCATTAAATCCAAAACCCGTCTTAATAGTCACGCAAACTCCAGATACATGACAATAATTATAATAATAATTTAAGTATTTATTTACGAGCTGATCTCAACAGCCATCGGCTAACAACAGAAGCAATAAATAATGTTGCGCTGGTACAGTGGTATAAAGGAAACCAGACTGCGAATCCTAGCGTCATTATTTCGCCTACAATTTCAGATCCGAAATCGTCTCAGAGATTACGGCGTGGACCCATATGACCTGAGCCTCATCGAGCACAGCTGCAACCCTCCGGATGAAGACACACTAGACATTAACATCAACCCCACGACGTTCACCGCTGGCAGCGTCGCGGGTGTCGTGAGAAAGGCGGGTGAGAAACTGGGGGATGGCATTGAGGCAGCTGCTGACGGCGCCTCCAGCCTGTATAACCGTTTCCATGGTAGCAGCAACAGCAATGCCAGTGTGAGGAGAGACCGCGAGGAGGTCACCAACGACCGCCACAACCCGAGGAACGACGCTGAATGGCTGCGCTGAGCGGCTGTCGTAAACCAGAACTCAGCCTCATTTGCTGGTGTATAAGATGCGCATGATTTCAGTGTTTACGTCACAAATCTTTGATGTGAAGGGGTATTGTGGTGATTTTTTTAAGACAAATGCGTCTTATACAAAGGCGAGTAGAGTCATATCCTCGAGAGTGGAGAAATTTGAAACAACATTTGATACTATATGTTGAAACAGGTTTCTTGATATCCATTTTAAGGATTTCAAATAAGACTTTGTTTCTAGAGTTAGTTTCATACAGTTTTTTTATCATATATAAAACTACGTGTAAGGCGGTAGCCATGGATTATCTGTCAGCACAGAAAGGAAAGCAAAGTTATATGTTCTGATTATAATATTACCATCAAATTACTTAGTAGGGAGAACCGAGGACACAAACCCGTCAGCATGACGGAAAACCGATTAGAGAACGTTATATCGGATGAATATTTTGTAATATGCTACCAGAACTTGAGGAATAAATATATTTCTTGAAAGTACAGAGAAAATACAAATGTTCTAAACTTAATTCGAACAAACTGAAGAATAAATAATTTAAATTAAACACACATGTTTAAATTTCGCTACATCCTTTGACTCTCTGACCTTTTTTTTAACAGTAAATAAGGAATTTCTGTCAGGGCTATCCTGTGACAACTAATGAAATGGTTTTTCAGGAAGAAGACATGCATAAATCTATAGGAAATATGCGGACTTCATAAAAACGGGCAAAGCTGGTTGAATGGGGCATTCAGATGAGCAGTACTTGTATGTATTAATTAAGAAGAAGAGTAAAGATCAACATAGGCTACACCAAAGTGTGATAATTTGTCCACCTGGTATTTCAACATACCGAAATTCTATACACATGTTTCAACAAACCGGGTGAAATAGGGAACAATGGAGGAAATACGTTTATGTGTATCATGTACGGTATAAATTAACAGTTTAAAAAATGCCAAAAAGCAAGAGCTCTGAAAAGGAATTGAAGCGAAAATATGAAATTTATATCGTATTAATAGCTAGATTATTTAACAGATACATCAGAATTATTACTTTGGATTCTTCATATGCAACAAAAAGTATAATTTAGTTATATATAAAGGTACTTTTCTGTCAGACGGTTTTAATATTAAATTATAGTTTCTGCGTCTTCGTAAAATATTCGCATTTACTATTTATTTCTAAAAGGGAGTAAACTTAGTTTTATTAACATTTTCCACATTCCGTCTACTCTGATTAATATCATGATATCACTAATCAAAAGAAACATTTACCTTTATTCGGCAGTCAAAAATATGAAACTACAGTTTTCAATTATGAAAATTACAGATGTATATGTAAATGTGCAAGCAAACTTTCAATAAAGCATTCGACACTGAAATAGTTAGGAATTCATATTGATAAGGAGCTCCAATAATTATATATTTATAACGATATCAACCTTAACTAGGCCGTTTTGAAGTACAGTACAGCATTGCAAACCAAACGAAAATTATTTTGCAAGAGCATCTACTTGTAAGTTTGCTTATTAACTGTGTGAAATCGGTATGTCGTCCCTTAGTAACAACAGTTCTCCCGTACAAATCTAGCAGAGTATCAGGCGTTGTTTTATGCGTAGTTGAAGACTGTAAACCAGAGGATGTCAGGGTTTTTCACCTCTGGAAACGTGTTAATCCAGGACACGATCGACAAATGTGTGATGTCATATTCGTATTTTACATCATGAGGTCATGTTTATGTTGGTACTGTCGAAATAATTTCAATCATGTGATTTCCCCAATCTGACATCGCTATATCCTTACATAAGAACGTGTAATATTTTTAATATTTAATAAAAATATTATCTAACGTAAGAATGGTTGCCTATATTAAGTTATCCATTGAGTAAATATTAAATTGTGATATGGATGGCGGTATATTATATCACTTCTGCCTTATTTTACTCAGAATTCAAGAATTCGTCGATATTTTATAGATTTTGAAAATTAACAGTCATATAAATCCGGTATTCGTGTATTTGCAGTAACGTACTAAGCAAGTTGGCTTCTGACTTGTATTCATAAGGTTGCCTGGTTCGAATCTCGGCCGGGACACCAACTTTGCATAAGGATTTTCGTGGGTTTCCTCTGCATTTCAAATCCCATATATTACCTTGAAATTGGCCACGACACTTTCTTCCATATCCTTTCAAATTCATAATTCAACAATCATCCTGCCATTCAACGCTATATCATATGAGCTACTGATAAACTGTAGATAAAAGTGTCACGTGTTACTGACTAGACGCGGATTAAATTTATCCAACTCTTTTAACTCGCAACTGCAGATATTCACAATAGTCTTACAAACCTACACATTTCATGAATCACTACTGCATTTACTGTAAGTCTCCTCAGTTTGGTAGGTCTTCATTAGTCGCCGCTAGGTAACGGCTGCTAACCACGGATGTTCTGCATCGTTGCTCACAACTCAAGAGTCAGAGTTACTTTACGACGGTCGGTTTACCACCAATCAGTTCGTCTCGGCGTAAGCCTCTTGAGGCTCACGACAAGAGATTTCTTTTCACAACTGACTCGGTTGGTCGGTTAATTTACTGCTGGTTCTCGCCAGCACAGTCATTCCTGGCTTCAGTCTCCTCGAGATCCATGAACAAGAGTCTTATTCCTTCCTAGATATGTATATTTGTTTGATGAAGTAGGAGCGTGTTTACCGGTCGTTACTTGGAAACGGCCTTCTCTTCAGGCTCCACTATTCCGGCCTTCAGCCCTCACGTCACAATAAGATATATCTCTATATCTAAATGCAACAATTCAGATTGTAATTTCATGTTTGAGAGAAATGGTAGCGCGCAGCTGAATACATACTGTCGCAGGCCGGTAATTTGGATGAGAGGCGTGTGACTTTGCAGGAAGATGAACGGCCTACCCTACAACACAATGCACGCGGGTTTCCACGTCTGACGAAGAGTCCAAGAGAACATCAAACACAATGCTAACAAAAATGATACGTATACCACAGACAATATGATACATCGTAATTCAGCGAAGTTCGGTTAGACTAAACCTGAACGCTTATTTTAAATTACAGCAGGTAGGCCCTGCAATATGAGTACCTGGAGATTTTTCCCAGAGGTGGCCGGAGCGTGAAACTAACCATCAACTTCAATCTACTGGCGAGATTAAAATTACGCGGAATGTTAGATTCCACAGCAAGTGTACTTTAGTGTCTTACTGTCTCTTCTGAAATATCTAACGACCCATTCCTGTAACGAATGGCAAAGGGGCCAGGGTGAGGACGGTAAAGAGAGGGAGAAAAATAGAATAAGGAAGAATGCGAGAGAATATAAGTACGAAGGAGAAATGCGAACTAAAAAACGTTTAAGGTAAGAAGAAGTTAAAGCCATCCCTGTAACAGGTCGTGGAGGCCCATAGGGTTGTGAGACGTTGAGGTTCCCATATTTTCTAGACAATCGTCTCAAAGATGGCGGTGAGACTGTCAGTTTTAAGCCCTGGCATTCCTTTACCCCCAGGAATATTCCTGGTACTCATTTCTGTTAGAGGCTGAGTCGAACCTAGGGTCATAGTTCGGCTGCAAGGATTTTGTCACCTGAAAAAATCCAATGACATCGGATATCGAACCCGCGACCTTCCGGCCTGTAGCATAGTTCCTCAACCAACTACGCTACCTCGTGCCACGCTAAAACCGCTTACAATTCATTACTATTTAGTCTGAATAACCATAGGGCAGGAGGAAGGGTTAGGTCAAATAAAAAATCCAATGACCTTATCGGAAATCGAACCTGCGGCCTTCCGGTTTGTAGCATAGAGCCTCAACCAACTGCGCTATCTCGTGCCACACTAAAACCGCTTACAATTCATTGCTATTTACTCTGAATATCCAACTTTGATCTGTGTCAAAAATATGGGATATGAACCGTGTAGGTAAATGGATTGCTTCTTTGTATCTAGTATTAAGCGCAAAGCTAGCTGTAATGGAAAGCTATCGAGGTAAGTTGAGGTCCCCTTAAGAACTAGATGTACTGTAGCCTGGGATGTTATCGGACACCACGAGGCAACGATACGGGGCATGGCCAAATGTTACACTTCGCTCGTGTGTAGACCTGCACATTATAGGGGCAAGTTCATATCAACTATTGACAAATATCCATTTGTTTATTTTTGGTGTGTAAACAAATCATGTGATTTATATGTGTTCCTGCATGCGGGTCGGAACTTTGGCCTTGGCCTCTTCTTACTGCTAACTGCTGACCGAAAATAACTTCTGAATCAGGAATTGGTTTTAGCAATACCACGAGTATCTTCAGGGAAGTGAAGTCGTATAGTGTGGCAAGAGTTTACCGGCGTTTCAAAGGAATGCACTGCCTCCGTCGTCAGGGTCGAATAGTAAGCCAAACAAGCAACTTGCTTACTCGGTTTACTCTTCAACCCTCAAGACGGAGACTTCTTCTGAAAATTCAGTAAACGCCCACCAGGCTACGCGGCGTAAATTCCAAGAAAACGGTATACAAAACGTAAATTTACATTTCGACAATAAAATGAAATATAGGTTATGGGCTAGCGCTGATGGTCATGTGATTGAATGCTAGTACAGTACATTTGTTATTGCAAATCTGTTACAGATTATTAATAGCATCATCATCGTTATCATAACCTCTTTCTCATCCCTCGAATGTCGATATATATTATATTTTACTCCAGTTAGATCTAAGCTTGAAAATGCCTTTTATTTGGAGTTCTTTAATATCTGTTTTCTTTCCTGGCACTACAGCCCCAGTGGACCTAGGCCTACCTCCATGAACTTCTCCGTTCACTTCGGTTTTTCTAGATCTTACACATTCGGTAGGACTCCTTGGGGGAGTGATCAGCTCGTCGCAAGGCCTCTACCTGTAGACAAACACAGAAAAACGCACACAAACATTCATGCCCTGAGTGCGATTCGAACCCACGAGCCCGGCATCCGAGCGAGCGAAGACAATGCATGCCTTAGACCGCTCGGCTACCGTGACCGGCTCTATAATATCTACTGATGCCAAAAACCCGGAATGCATCCAGTAGAAATTTTCAGCCCCTTCTTTTTTTATTTTTTCCCCATGTCCATAACAGTTATGCTTATGCTTTAGAGCATTTACAGGTGAGCACCTTACTTGTGAGAGGGAATCACTGTGATTTTTTTTATTGCTAGTGGGGTGGGACTAAGTCTTTTGTACTGCGGCCAATTCTGGCCTACTGTACCAGCCCCAGATGATAGGTGAGGGTGATTGTGGAGCAATTGGTGGAATGAAGATTGGCAGGGGAAACCGAAGTGCTTGGAGAAAACCTGCCTCAGCGCCACTTTGGTCACCACAAATCCCATTTGGCCAGACCCGGGATCGAACCCGGGCCGCCGCGATGGGAAGCCAGCGACTAACCGCTTGAGCTATGGCGCGGCCCTACCACCGCAATGAGTCTTCCTCATTCAAAATTACCTTGGTACTATATTCTGTCCTTCTCTTCTGGCAACAGTTGGACTTTGCGTCCTTGCTCGGTACATCAGGGACTCTTCCCTGTTCAATGTCTGCCCTTTAAGCAAAAATGTTCCTTCTGATAGATCCGCTTCAGTTGTTATATTATTTGCGAGACCTTGACTTATTTGGAGGCAAAATTGTTTCCCTTAATCACATTTTATGCCGGCATATTTTTAGTTGCTCCAATACTAACTGTATCAAATACAAAAACTGTATAATTTTTATCGCCGTAATTTACTTCTCGAGATTGCAATACTGAATTTTTCATGTCGTCTAAATGATACAAATTTCCTTGCTTTCTCTGCGTTGATGTGTATTTATTCCTTGCTTTTGATTTTGCTTACTTTACAATTGGCCTTTGTACTGCTCAGTAAGCACATAAATAAAGAACTGAATTATTATTATTACCTCTTATAAAAGTTTATTATTTAAGCACAAATTTTGTCTACGTTAAAATTCTTGTGACATTTCCTCAAAATGTCACACGGTCGCCATATTTGTAATTGTTGACTTAAAAATTATTTATCTTACAAAATATGCATGTAGCCCCATTGCAGATTAGATACACCCATTAAATTTAAAGCTATATATAAATTGCACTCAATGGTAGTTTTGTTTTAATTAGAAAAGGTCTTAGTAACGTTTGTATATATTTAAAATCATTCGAGTTTCTGTATGAAGAGCCGTGATAGTGCAGTAGGTACAGCGACTTCCTAGGGGCTGGGCAGCATAGAAGTCGGTTTTTCAGCCCCTATAGGGGCACAATTTTTCTCCTCTCCACGTCGTCCAGACCTGTTCTGGGGCCCACCCAACCTCCTATCGAACGGGTACCTTTCGGCTCTTTCCCCGAGAGTAAAGTGACTGGGGCATGAAGCTGAACAATCACCTCAAATTAGTGTCAAGTTTAAGAATACGTGGATCTATAAATCCTATACGCCACGGCGTAGTGCTGAATTAGTTAAGTACACGGACACTCTTACTTTTACCAGAGTTCTGTACTGAGAGACGCTGCACGCTGCTTTACCAAGGTGATTGCAAAATGTTACCATAGCCCTCCTTTTTAAGGGAATGCTCTGAGTAGGTTAGTTTACTGGCAGATCTGGTGGCTAAGAATTATTCGATACATCGAAAATGAATCAGAGACTCGCATATGCTGCAGGAAGCTACGAGATCATGCAATGGCGGGCGTTGAAGCTAAATGCACGTAGACTTCCTTGCTCAGGACTAAGACAGAAAGCTGCGCGCGTTAATGACCATGGCCTTCGTGTCCGGCAATGGCTCACTTTCTACAAGTGTAAGATTCGGGGTATGAATAGTTTCAACACAGCAGAAAACGAAGTTCATAATTCACTACCGGAAAAAAAAAGCTTTAAAATTAAGTGACATTTATTGAAGACCACGGAACACCTCGATCTCACATGTTATATACAGGCGATACGTAAAGGCAAAATTGTCCCTATGTTAGTTAAGCACTATGACATCAAGACTCCACTTTACTTGGTCTCGTCACTAGATGCAGGGGAGCGGTCAGCTACACGCCCCTCGAAGGAAGATTGCCGGTATCCATTTGATATTAGAGTGGTTGGGTCTGAGAATTGGTCTGGAAGTTGTGGAGAAGAGAAAAATCTTGCACTGCTGAGATTCGAACCCGGGCAGTCCATCCCGTAGTCAGTCGTTATACCGACTGAAATGTTCCGGCTCCAATGAATCAGGTGGTACATCTTCAGAAACTCTATTCCTGAACTGTCTTAATCTTTCCTATTCAGTGAAAAATTTATCCAGTTTATGAATAGGTTTCCACTATTTTATGCGTGTTAAAATTATTGACATATTGTATAAATATTTTTAAAGAGAACGGTAGAATATATATTATATTTAAGCATCCTGTTGCACTCCATACGATAAATGATATGAACTGCGTCCCAAGTGCAAACAATACATTATATGTCCTTGATCTTGCTCTCCTTTACATTACATGTTTCGGCCTCAAATGGCCATCATCAGGTGTATACACTCACGTTGCTGTTACACTGCACTTAGTTTAAAATTTAACATTTAAAAACACATTGTTCCTTTCCTTGTTATTATCAACATCTACTTCGTTGATGTCTGTCTGGCTTATAGATTATTTTTGTTGCACACGTTAGCACTTATAAGATCTTTAGTTCTAATTTTAAAATCCTTTAAAATTTTTCTCTAAATTTTAAAATTTAAAATTTAAAATTGTCAGGGTTGTTCGCCCTATGTGTATAGTGCTGCAGCGGCTAGTTCTTGTTTCCAGCACTGTACAGGTGTACATATAGGGAGCAGAAACAAGAACTAGCCGCTGCAGCACTATAGACATAGGGCGAACAACCCTGACAATTTTAAATTTTAAACTAAGTGCAGTGTAACAGCAACGTGAGTGTATACACCTGATGATGGCCGTTTGAGGCCGAAACATGTAGTGTAAAGGAGAGCAAGATCAGGGACATATAATATATTGTTTGCACTTGGGACGCAGTTCATATCATTTATCGGTAGAATATATATTCATCGCGTCGACAATAATTTAATTTTACTAATATTCCAAATATAAAACTAAAAAGATGCATAATTTACAGATTTATGACTCATTTTTGTGATTGGCTTACACAATTTCCTGTAAGACACGTTATTTAATATATCAAAAAACGTGAAGATTTGTCATGCTGTGTAATTAATGTCTTATGTTCGTATAATTTTCCTCGTACAGTCCTTCGCGAAAGTTACTTGAGTAGGAGAATTAATATCAAAGAGGGAAAACAATTGAGCAAAACCTTATAAATATATGTGCAGAATATTTTAATGGTATTCAACAGCCCCCCTTAATGTCTAAATGAAAAAGAAATAACGAAAAATCTCCCTTAATGACAACCAATCAGTCGCCTGAAGATGGAAGGAGAGTCTGATTTCATGACGTCATCTAATTGGCAACGGCAAAGTAACATTGGTATGAGTCTATCACTGTCACAACACACGATCAGAGAATGAAGGATTCGCAAAGATGAAAATCTGGGAGATCACAGTTAGTGTACGTATCATTAGACACAATAATCTGATACTTAATTAAATAGACTGAGACTTCTGGAACATCCGGCATTGTTACTTTGTAATTTCATCTATTCCAGGATGTGAACAAATCATTAAGAATGAGTTAGCATTGCAAATTATGAGGAAGGTCGTTATTTTACTTGCTGTAGATACTGCAAGCCACTGGATTATATATATATACGTATATATATTGCTATTTTGACGTCTTTAACGAGGGCACCTCGCTCCAAACACCGTAGTACGATATTAAAATTTGGCAGTTTACAAGGAACACTAATACAACTCCGAATAACAATCTTTAGTATAAGAAAATCACTGTTTCGTTTTCTTGTTCTACACACAATCAACTGCTGCACGACAAGCAGACTCTACGTACGTATATGGGATGTCTCGGGAGGAAAGGTCAGCATTCTGAGAGGTCATAGTATCGGTCATTTTAAGCAAAAATTGTATATGTGCATGCGTTCTGGGGTCACGCGATAGCGTAGTTGGTTGAGGTACTATGCTACAAGTCGGAAAGTCGCGGTTTCGATGCCCGATGAGGTCATTACATTTTTCAGTTGACCTAATCCTTTCAGCCGCACTATGACCCTTGGGTGACTCAGCCCCCAACAGAAATGAGTGCCAGGAATATTCCTGGGGATAAATGGCGGCCGAAGCTCAAGGTTGACCTCACTGCCTTGATCCCATTGTCTGGAAAATGTGGGAGCCTCGAAGTCTCACAAACCTATGGGTCTCCACGACCTGTTACAAGAATAGTTTTATCTTTATTATATTCGCCCCATTCTGAAAGGTTCCCGAGACAGAGCTATTTCACTGTAGAGTACACTTCACAGACGAGCAATTCGCCATGTCCTCACAAGAATTGCAGATTGCACTGGTATTAACTGTGGAATTTTTTAAAACGTATTATACTAGATAAACTGTACCAACTTTGTCACTTGAAAATAAATACCGGTACTAGAAATAGTGCGTAATACAATTTTCTTGCCAAAATATTTGGAACTGTACAGTAAAATAACTATCTCGGAAAACGTTCGGAAGAACACCTGTACATATACACTTTTCTTGCTTAGAATGATGATATTATGACCTTCCAAAATACTGACCTTTCATAATGGGACACCCTGTATATTTCGTAAACCGAATGTATAGAACCAAAAAATAGGGTTCAATGTAAGAAAACTCGAATATTTTCCTAGTAAGATTTGCGGTTCTGAGGACGGTAGATATGAAAAATACTAACGCCGGAGGTTTAACAGCAGACTGCACGGTGTTATAATGCAGAATGTAGAAACACTTCTAAAATTTTCTTTATTTAAATTGCTGGGTTCCAAATCCATAACCAGGGCTGCATTTAAGGGGGCCCCGAGCCTCAACAAAACAGAAATATAATCGATAAATTTTACTGAGACGTTTGCCTCACTAAAACAACGAGAGATAATTAGCTTTTAATTTATTATAAAAATAGTTAACGAGAGGAGCAACCATATTCTAATTGCCCTGGGACACTCAAAACTCAAAATAAGACCCTGTTCACAACCGAAATGAGAAGTGTTTAGTTGTTATCAACCCTCAAAAATGTGTTACTTATTTTATTGTCTATTCTCGTTCACAGCATTTTTAGGGCGCCCATATGAAACGTATAATTGATCACAGGATTACAATACTTCGAACATTGGCCAATATAGTCCTATGGGACAAAAATTGGAAGGGGATGAAAAGATATTATCACGTGTATGAGTGAAAATAAACTGGTGTCAAGAACTGTGTCAAGTTCGTACAGAGTAAGATATCACACTGATGCCATCTTCATGTAATTTATTATTCCAGGCACGTTGCCCTTGGAACAAGGAACCTTCTTTTACTTCCTTCCTCGTCCCTGTTAATGATTCTCATTGTTTAGAGAACTCATCACTATTATGAGTTGATGGGAGGGGTCAGCGTAAAGACACCTGATCCGAAGGTTGCAAGGCGCACGACGGGTGCCAGCGAATCGATTAATCGATAGAAAGAGGAGGCACTACTTACCAGAGTGCCCAGTACTCCGGTTCTCCCATCCTCAGTAGCACTCAGCTCAGTAGGACTTCAGGTTCGGGTGGAGTAGAGACAGAGAAGCGACTGCAATCAGACTATTGGGTTCCTCAGCGGTAGCGGAGATGAAGGTACGTGTATGTGTGTCTACTTCGTGTTTAAGGAGTTATATCGCTTTTCATATCTTTTATTTTATAAATACGGAAGTCTGGTAATTTGCTTTACATTTTGTGAATACAATGTTTGCATGAGGCATGTCTTTGGCTTGTGTATCTCAGAAGGAATTCTATTAATCTATATATTTCCGAATGAGGTTTACGAAATTATCTTCAGATTGGTATTGTGAAGATGAATCTGATCCGATATGCAACAGTGTCATTCCTAGGACAATGTCCAATGCAGTATTAGCATAAAAAATAAACCACTGTCACACCACCTACCAGGTTGCACACTGTGTAATTCAGAAGACCACAATATAAATATTGTTACAAAAATTTAGACGTTCACTATCATGCAATCTTAGTAAGAAAATAAATATTTCATAAACATGTGTCTGTTGAAGTTTATGCGCATTTAAATATGATTACGCCATTAATCTCTGGAGGATAAAAGGGATGTAAATTGTAAAATTTTTGTGAGAAACATGTTCCACCCCATAACTAAGTTTCAATGTCTTTACAGTCAAAGAATTTTTCCAAATATCTCCATATGATGTGATTCGGAAGATCTGAATTCAGAAGATCCCGGGTTCAGCTCTGAAAGGCGGCTATCTTGACTGAGGACTTTCGTGGTTCCCTTCAAAAATTTTGAGTAAAATAATAAAAGGGAGAAGCTTAAACTTAGATCGCTATCGATTCCTTCTACATTCTGCTATATTCATAATTTATTGTCGTCATAATACAGGACAACATGCAGACCCCTAAGCCATTAAATAAATTAAAAATCATATAAACGCCTGTGATCTCATTAGTGGGAAAGCAAGCCTATGTCGGAATCTAGCCATCTGTAGTAGACATCACGCAGAGGGAACTGAAGAAAATATTTCAGTTTCATGATGTTAGTTGCGGCCTTCTTGATAGCACAGCATTTGTTATGTTAAGNTTCATTCCTCAGTCTCCTGTATTTCCTCCTGCCTTCTTCATTGTTGACATTCTTCCATTTCCTTCGCTCCTCCATTTTACTCATCATCTCCTGTGTAACCCATGGTTTTCTTGCTATCTTCTCAACTTTACCTACCAAATCACTGATAGTATAGTAAAATAGGTTGATACAAATTTCGCTATAAGTATCCTATTTGAAAGAATAATTTGTGGCCTAATCTCAGTTGGATTTGTAGACTATTTTCTTTCCTACAACCGTATCGGGAGTTGTGTTTAGAATGCTGATATACTATTATATTAATTTGATATGAAGTATGACTGGAAAAGGGCTAAAGAACTAGGTTCGAATCTTAATGGTGGCAAAACATTTTTGCAAACGCTTTTAGATCGGCTCTGAGGTCAATCCAGCCTCCTACCATCCCGGTGCTAAAGGCTTCTTCTTGGGGGTAAAAGCAACTGGAGTGTAAAGTTTACAACTTAACTGCTTCTAATAACGAAGTTAAAGATACACGAACTTACCTCCATTTCTCAATATGATTTCGTGAACTGATAATTAAGAGCAGGGAAAACTTTAATGTAAGGAAAGTATTTTACAGTGCTGATATATAGCAAAATGGTTATTTTTATAAGATAAATTTTAGAGTAACATCCATTACAACATTCAATCAAAATCTGTCACATCTGAAAGACTAGAAATTTCGGACGAAAGGAGACGAGTGGATTCTCTATCATGAGTTAATTCATGTAAAGGTAAAAAGGTAAAGGTATCCCTGTAACAGGCGGCGGAGATCTGTAGGGTTGTGAGACGTCGAGGATCCCACATTTTCTAGACAAGGCTCACAGATGGCTGTGAGGCTGTCAGCTCTTTAACCCAGGAGGATTCCTGGTACTCATTTCTGTTAGCGGCTGAGTCGGCCCCAAGGACATAGTGGCGGCTGGAAGAATTAGGTCAATTGAAAAATCCAGTGACCTCTTCGGGAATCGAACTCTCGACACTTCGGCTTGTAGTATACTGCCTCAACTGACTACGCTACAGCGTGCCCCCAATCACATGCCAAAACAGGGCAATATTAAAAGCAAGCCTACGGGTTCAAATAGTTGTTAGCATTCACAATTTTCTCGTCCTGTGTCCTCTACTGGCGTAACAGCAGTGCAACCAGTTTCACTTTCACTGAGGTTCGACTTGTAAGTTCGAAAAATGTAAAATTGTCCTTGTGTTTAATTGATTAAGCACCACGCCATGAAGACGTAGCAAAATGGAGTTATAGCGCCACTATTCTTGACCTTAGCACTACATGGGAGTGGTCAGCTTCACGCCCCGCCGCTTGACCCCCAGGGAAAGAGCCTTGGGTGGGCCCCAGAACAGATCTGGACGCTGTGGAGAAGAGAAACTTTTCAAAGCCAGAACTAACTCCAAGTCCCTTTTGAAAAGTCCATAAAAGTACGTGACAAGCTAAGTACTGGAAGACGAAACTCCTTTAGTCACTTTTAGTTTGCCAACAGTGCAAAACGGTCAGTGATCTAATATTTTCTTTAATGTAAATACCTTACAGATTCCGCATTCACGCGGATAGAAATTCAATTCGACGAAAATTATATGACAATTTTACTAGCAGTGTATTCATGCTTACTTACTCATGGAGCTGAGCCCTTCTGGAGAAGCCGCCAATTCTGCAGCTACTCAAGAACTTCCCAGCATTTTATGGAACCCGAAGGTTCATTGCCGTGTTCACAAGAGCCCTCCACTGGTCCCTATCCTGAGCAGATCAATCCAATCCATACCATCCCATCCTATCTCTCTAAGATCCATTTTAATATTGTCCACCCACCTAGGTCTTGGTGTTCTCAGTGGTCTGTTTCCTTCTGGATTCCCCACCAATACCCTATATGCATTCCTCTTCTCCCCCATTCGTGCTATATGCTCTGCCCACCTTATCCTCCTTGACTTGATCATTCTAATCATACTTGGAGAAAAGTACAAGTTACGAGTATAGAATTAATAAATTAAAAAACGGCCAAGATCCAACAAAATGACTGTACAGCCATAGAGAGATAAGCAGGTAGGTAGGTAGGTAGATAGATAGATAGATATGTCCCTGGACAGGCGAGAATCTACAGCCATTTAGATGAAGGTTTCCCTTCATAAATACAATGCACTAATGAACACAGCTATTTTCCAATCCGTTTCAAGTACAGGCATGAAAATGAGTGGCGGAGGGGCGTGTGCATACAGCTGCCCGCATTCTTAAACTAGGCAGTGAAACGAAACAGTTAGACTAACACCCCGACCGCTTTAAACCTGAGGAAACAGCACCCGGCACCCAAAGAACACGATGCTGGACTGGCCACCAAACTCGTCTTACTTCGTAATGAAAACGTTATCTCTGTCCTTACCAGGAAACGAATCCCGTCCGTCCAGTCACAATACTGACTCACTGTTCCGGTTTCTATGTAAGGTAGAAGGCAGGGTTAAACCTCATCACTGTAGATGGATATTTGAGCCCGTAGAGGCGGTAATGGGAACACAGAAACACACTCAAAATAATGAATTTTGCCTAATATTACCTTCTTAAATAAACTGACGTAAATATATGCCTTTACAGACGAGGTGTGGCAAAGTGGTTATTAGTTTCGTGTAAGGTACTGACGGTTATTGCAGATGTCAACTAAAATACCCTCCTAAGGAATTCTCTTCACATTTTACTGTAGATTAAATTTCTTTTCTCTAACACTCCTCTAGTAATAAATGACATTCATACTTACGCCTATTTGTCAGGCAACTATTCGTACTTGCGAGTCGCGCGAGTCATATTTATGACTTCCTAGGGGAAAACTACCGTATTCTTGGTGAACAAGGAAACAAAAGGTCGTAGGTAGAAAGCAGGAAAGACATTCGCAGCTCTTAGAAATTCTACATACCTTCTGTTACTCAGCAGGGAAAACTAATTTAGAGAAACCAATAACATGTTCTTGTGGTCTGAAATATTGAACAAGGATGCATCATCCTCGTAATGGTAATGATGACAATCCTTCTATACGTATGAGAACGTTTTGTAACCATATGTGAAAGCTAACAAATTATGCAATTTTAGGATACCATAACACCACATTGTCGAATATGTAAGATTTGAAGCCTCCAGGGAGAAGTAATATATGTACTAAAATCTTCTCGGGCGATCAGTCGTGTTAGTGTTATGTAGAAACGTTTCGGAGATCTCTTCCGCCTCCATCATCAAGATCTATCAAACGCTGCTTTTCACGCAACATTTATATGGCTGATCTCCTGAGAAAATTTATTACGAATTGTCGAATGTTAACATGTTACGTAAACTTTAGTTAAATAACAGATCACGAATGAGAGAGCAGTCATCTGTTTCACTCTGTCTGTCTAATCCGTGAGTAATGATTATATTTCTATGTTCATACTAGCATTTGCAGTGTATTTAGCATTTATCTCGGAATGAGACGCAATTTATGGAGATTTAGACTGTTATTTCCTTTTCGAAATATGAACACAAAAAATATCAATATAAACCAGTTCAGTAAAATCGTGTCGAGAGCTGTGATCTGTCACCAACGGGATAACCCAAGTGGACACTTCACAGGTAACATGAAGGCAATATATCGATGTGGCTGATGGCATTCACATCACCACGAATATCATAAGACATGTGAGATTTGAAGTTATCACGACGCTGACTATGAACAATGCCTCCTTCTGAGATGTGGCGCCGTGTAGATATTGTGCACACCGATGTTCCTCGGAAACGTCGGTTTAAACAAAACTTAATTGAGCGGATATTATTGAAATGGATCTTAGATAGGATGGGATAGTATGGATTGTATTGATCTGGCCCAAGATAGTGACCAGTGGTAGGCTCTTGTGTGCACGGTAATGAACATCGGGTTCCATAAAATGCTGGTAAGTTCTTGAGTAGCTGCACATTTGTCGGCTTCTCAAGAAGTGCTTAGCTTCATGTAGTTAAATAATTTCATTATAAGTTTTGTCTATTCAATTTAGGAACGGTTTCCTCTGGAATCGAAGAGACTGTAAGATATATGAACCGTGCGTTAATATTCTTAATTTACCTTTGAAGTCAACGGATTATTCTATAGTGATTATAACGAAAATAATAATTAATTTATGAATCTATCAGAAAAAAAATTACTCCGATAAATTGAAATGAACTCCGCGTTACTGTAACGAAATATGTGTTTGCTGAAGAGTTTTCCTAGCAGTAAAATTCTTCCTAACTCATGTTCTCGACAATTCTTTTGAAAAAATTTAATTATTTAATAATATTCGAACAACGTATAGGCTCCATGCATCATGAAAGCCCCAGATAAATTCAAAACAAAAAATAATCAATGCAAAGACATTGTATATGCATTTTATGTACGGTTGACCTTGACCACATTACCATGGAAACGAAATCGATTGTTGCTCTGTAGGCGACATTTGCTTACCGAACACCTAATGCCAGCGAAATCACCTTGAGCAGTACAACAAAATCTCATTTTTGCGTTTGGGTCCCTAGTGCCTGCAGTTTTATTTTACTGAAATTCTGATTTTGGCTCCACATTTTTTGCACATAGACGCAAAGAAAAGCGGAACCAATTCAGATATGCTTAGTGCAACAGCCTGCTACAATTTAATATTATTTGCTGAAGGTGCAGCTTATGCAGTTTCCTCTGACAACGTGGTCTCCATAAACTACCAAAATTTATATAAAATCAGTAAATAACATTTCTTGTTGCCTGCTTCATACTGCTTTGTTGCTCGGCTGATAGGATTATTGAAATTAAGAAGGTTGAGATAAACACATGGACCGGGTCAGAATTATTTCCGACGGAAAGATACAGCTCCCCCCGCCAAGAAAAAGTGTTTGCATACTTACATTTAAGCCGCTTAAGGTATTTTTACTGATCACCCCAGAGAACTCAAGTTAGATTTTTTTAATACTTTTAAATTTGGTATTAATATTTCATACATCTTCTTCAAATTTGATTTTTCCTTTCAAATCGAGGAGCGTTCCCATGGTAACCGGCACTTATAGCACGCTCTGTAAATAACAAATTCAGGCTGTTCCATAGCTCAGGCGGTTAGTCACCGATTTGCCACTGCGGCGGCCCGGGTTCGAGTCCAGTCAGGTCATGTGGGATTTGTGGTGGACATTGTGACACTGGGGTAGGTTTTCTCCAAGTACTTTGTTTGGTTTACCCTGCCAGTCATCATTCCACCGACTGCTCCGCACTCCTCATCTATCGTCCGGGGGTGTTACAATAGGTCATTTAATGGCCGACGTACCAACTGGACTGTGTCACACCACCCCAAGGAACTAAGAACTAAAAATAACAAATGCATACACAAATTTGTTTGGAATATCTCGAGGTAAGAGGAAGACTATACTGAGATGTATCCACGTGGAACAGACTGTGAAGATGTGAAACTGATTGAGCTGACCTGCGTTAAGTTCTCTTGTGAACATGAAATTGACCTTCGAGGTTCGATAAAATCAAGCATTTCTTGGCCAGCTGAATAACTATCATCTTTTCAAACAAGTCTCTGTCCCTGAAGGCTCCTACTAGGATATGACCTTGCCGTAAACAGATGATTCTTTCTTACACAGCTCCACTCACACGTTGCGATGCCAGTTGCATAATGTATGGCACCAACATGGAGAAAACTGCATAATGAGGAGCTTCATAACTTGTACTGTCCTCCAAGTATAATTAGAATGATCAAGTCAAGGAGGATGAGGTGGGCAGGGCATATAGCACGAATGGGGGAGAAGAGGAATGCATATAGGATATTGGTGGGAAAGGCAGAAGGAAAGAGACCACTGGGAAGACCAAGGAGTAGGTAGGTGGACAGTATTAAAATAAACACACCGCACCTGCACTAGTGAAGACAACACCACACGCTGCTAGAGGGAACAACACAAAAGCAAGGGGCACGTGAGTATAATGCAATCAACATGACACAACATAAATAATAACAATCAGAGAACAATAATAATATGTGGCATTTTGTAGATTTCAGATTGCAGACGTAGCAAAACAACGGGCTAATGAAACAAACTGTCTGGAAAACACACATCACATAGCTTTAAACAAGTGGACGACGCCCCTTACGAGGTGGAATAGGATTTTACGAAAGATTTTAATAGAAAAAATGTAATGAATTTTAAGTAATTACTTATGTTATTTTAAGTGGACTGTAACGCACAATTTTAGCGCGCATCAAAGCAGTGTAACAGTTTAGACGCATTGAAACACCTGATGATGGCCCTCTGTGGCCGAAACACGTTGTGTTAGTGTTAAATGCTGAATATTTTAACGATTATTGCATTACTGACGGACTTAATACAGAGACATTTAATTAAAGATGTGCAATAGAATGCTGAAATACAGAATTAAAATGGATCTTAGAGAGGTAGGATGGGGTGGTATGGAATGGATTGATCTGGCTCGAGATAGAGACCAGTGGAGGGCTCTTGTGAACACGGTAATGAACCTTCGGGTTCCATAAAAACTGTGAAGTTCTTGAGTAGCTGCACAATTGGCTGCTTCTGAAGAAGGGCTCAGCTCTATGAGTAAGTGAGTGAGTGATGGTGATCATACTGGGGCACTATGACATTTGTTTCCTAGTAAAAATGCAAGACAGAAAAACACTTCTATCTCCTTCGCACAGGATCAATAAGTTGTCCCAGTGTACTGAGATTTTCTTGTATTCAATAGAGCCTGGAACAAACTCCGTGCAAAAACACTGTACTTGTCTAGGACTTGAGGCTCTAACATCGGTGGTTATGAAGAATTCTGAGATATAAAGCCGTGTAGAGAAGCCAATCAAAAATACTTCGAAATATAACAAATGCACCCTGGTATGTAAACAACCTAACGTTACATACAGACCTAAATATACCATACATCAAGGACGTCATCAGAGAAAAAAGTACCTCACATCACAACAAACTAGCAAATCACCCAAACGACATCCTACAGCCACTCGTCGAACCGCAGCACAATCGAAGACTCCGAAGACACTGGCCAGCTGACCTAAAAGAGAACTAATGAGGAACCTCCCACTGGGGAAGGGTCTCACCATGTCATTAAAGAGCATCACAGCACTTACACCAGCAAAGTAGCTTATAGAATTGTAGATTCTGATTGCTTAATAAATAAATAAATAAAAAATAAAGCCGCGTATTCCGCTGAAAGTCAACCGACCTTTAGGAGGAATATGTCGGCACCATTTTCAAAGTCGAAGAAACCAACATGAAGCTTGCTACATGCTTCATTCTGGATTCTTATTTGGTTTATTCTTCGGCCCTGGATATGGAGCCGACATATTTCTTCGAAACGCCGTTGATTTTCAGCTGACTGCACTGCGTTATATCACAGAAGATAGACGTCTTCAAGAATTAAGGATGTGCTGCCATCATCAGGTGCAATGTTCCATCAGGCAGTGCTTCTAAGTCTGTGCCATAATTCCCTACACTTCGCCAGATCATAGGGATGTTAAGCAAACATCCGAACAGAAATAAGGAAGTTTCCGTCACACAAACAAATGGTTTATATTGTGTAAGATTTGAGGTTTTCACGGCTTCAAATGGTTGTTATTATTCGGTTCACAATACATTTCGGCCCGTATAGGCCATCATCAGGTGATCTTGAGGTATATAAACTACCATTACGGGATTTTTTGGTTAACTTATATTAGCAAATTAATTTACGTAATCCGTCAGCAGCTGTGCATTCCTGAAAGTCACTTGATGATGGCCTACACGGGCCGAAATATGCTGGCAATTGAATAATAAAAATCCATTTGTTTGCGTGACGGCAACTCCCATATTTCTATTTAAGTACCACAAACAGGTGCAGCGCTACAAGAGCCGAACACTTATCGCACTCTGTCATGTGCTTCTGGTTGCAGGATTTGGCAATACTTGTGGGTGTGTGCGGGCTACTGCTGATGGCCGGGACTGTCCGATGTGTTGTACTCATGACGGATCCGTTTATGACCCGTCTGGTTGCCATCTCTGGCCAAGGACACGCATGCGTCGTGTACAATGATAGGTAAAGGCCGATAGTTTCCATAAAAAGGTAAAGCTATCCCTGTAACAGGGCGTGGAGGCCTATAGGGTTGTGGGACGTCGAGGCTCCCACATTTTCTCTAGAAAATCAGCTCACAGATGGCGGTGAGTTTGTCAGCCTTACTCGCCGGCCGCCCTTTACCCCCCAGGAAGATTCCTGGTACTCATTTCTGTTAGAGGCTGAGTCGACCCCAGGGCCATAGTGCGGCTGCAAGGATTAGGTAAATAAAAAAAAATCCGTGACCTTCCGGCTTGTAGCATATTCCTCAACCAACTACGCTACCGCGTGCCCCGTATGTTTCACCATAACGAATACAATTCTTAACGGTATAGTTCAAATTGCTGTCCCACACATTAAGACCTATGGGAAGAGGGGGCGGAGGCATAGATCCGCGTGTTCTTAACCTCGTCATTACACGGAGATGAGTGGTAAGCTTCACGGTCTGGACACTTTAACCCAGGTGAAGGAGTCCTACGGTACCTATTTGATAGGAGGCTGGGTGGGACGCAGAGCCATTCTGGACACGAAGGAGAGGAAAAAAACTCCTGCTCCTGCAGGGTATGGAGGTCCGACTCCTCGGTCATCCGTCCCGTAGCCTAGTTAAGGTTCGGCCACACAGAACGCTACGCTATGTTCGCTACGTACGCTACGTACGCTGTGTACACTCTGCGACGCAGCTAACATAGGGAACATAGCGTACGTAGCGTAAGGAAGTCTGTGTGGCCAGTCACATTGCTAATACAGGGAGATATTTTTCTGTTCGTATAGCGAACATAGCATATGTAGCGTGCGTCGCGTACGTAGCGCTCTGTGTGGCCGAAACTTTACTGTACCAGATGAGTTATCCCACAGCTTATCCTGCAATTATTACGAGTATTTTCCCGTGTAAATCTGTTGTAACTGCATGTTCTGTACTTTGTGTCTGCAAAACGTGTCCATGCAGGTCTCACAAAATATTATGAACTCCACAAACACGAATTCTTCTTCTTTACTCGTGCTACAGCGCTGTTTGGGTCTTGGCCCCCCTCTGTGGTTTCGTAACAGTAAATATTTCCGGGTTTGGGTCCTTAGTCTCAAACTAAAATCCAAACCTGTAGGACCAGGAACTACACTTCGTTTGGCCCATACCCTTTGACCTGCCTGGCATGGGTGGCTATGCCAGAGGCTTATGCTCCAGCCGGCATAGCTCTGTGCTTCCTTGGTGCACACAAACTTCTCTCCACGACAAGACGGTAATCCTCATTAGAGGAAACAAAAATGTTTTTTGCACGAATTTTTTTAGAGTACGAATGAACGGCAAGCGATTCGTTACCAATATGAAGACAGAATGTTTTCTAAACAATATTCAAAGATTCAGTTCTCACCTCATACGAAACACTTTTCCGTTCTTTTATGAAGGCCAGTCTGTTAATGCTGATCAGGGAAATAATCTCACTTTATTCTGAGAGTAATAAGGTAAAGTTGTTTCTATACTTAACTAATTAAGCACTATGCAATTAAAGCGTATGGGGGCGTGGATGTATAGAGCCACATTTTCTTGACCTCGGCACTAATTGGAAGTGAGTGATCAGCTTCACGCCCCTGCCACTTTACCCCTGGGTAAACAGCCCCCGTTACCCATTGGATAGGAGGTTGGGTGGGCCCCAAAGCAGGTCTGGACGACATGGAGGAGAGAAAATTGACCCTACCGGGACTTGAACTCCGTCCCCTCGGTCGTCCAGCCCGTATCCAATCGCTATACTGACTGCGCTATCCCGGCTCCTAAGAGTAATATGAAATATATAAACACCGTCTTTGGGCACATGAAGAAAATTTTAACGTTAAAGCACGTGGTACGTACAGTAGCACAGTACTGTGTCAACAAAGGTGGTAATTCCTGATTTTCTCAAAATTAAGAAATTGGTGTTTTCGCTGAAGACAACAGAGCAACTCACATAAATTCTGTCATTTGTCCTTGTGTCGCGCATAACATAGTACACGCGTCTGTTGTTCTCTCAACAGATCTGTAATAAGGAGGATGATTCTGGAATCAGACCCTACGCTGGTACGTGAAGTGAAGCCAGCTGATCTAACCGCCGTCGCCAAGGCATGTCGCAAAGAGAGCGTCTCACACCGTCAAGGCCAAAGAGGTTTCATATATCCAGGTAAATATTTCCAGTATTATTGCAATCATCATCTACTTCAAGGTAGGCATTTATTTGAGTGATCTGTCTCAAAACCAATCTTCCCGTCCTCTTCTCGAACGTTCAACATGTTTTCGTCTGTCTGGTTTTTAATTCGTAACTTTGCAGAGTCCATCCTTGAGATGTGGTTATAACATTTGTTTTTATCACAATTTCCTTATTTTGAATAAACGAAAGAAGGCTTATGAGGTCACCTTGCTGTCTATCGGTGTATCAGCCTGTATCTGTCAAGCTGTCTGTTTATCCGCCCTTGTATCCCCCAGTTTTTGTTATCAGGCTCAAGAGATCACCCTTCTGTTCGTGTGTCGATGCCCCCCCCCATAATTTTTTCGTTTTCTGTGGGTCCTCATCTTATCAAGGGGGTTAATGAGACTGCCTCGCTCTCTGCGTGTCTCCCGTTTAACTTTTTAATTTTCTGTTCAGTTGTGTCAGATCGAGGGCAAGCAGGTTAGTTCTTTAACTTCCGTCCCGACGAAGGAGTTCCTTGTTTCCTCTGTTTTTATGCAAATGCTGAGATGGATCTCAAGTTTCGAGTTACTGCCGCATGCTTCTGATGCATCCCTTCCGTTTTAAATTCATCAAAATGAAGCTCCATTTCTGTCAGAGTAACTAAAATTATTTTTTTTTCCAAATTATACGTCTACATTAATTCAGGAATCAAAATTCAGCGGCCCCTGCCTCAGGCTACTCATTCAAACCATTCTAACGTCTTCACTTCCACTCTGCCCTTATAATACGGAGGAGACAGAAAACGAAAAAATAGGAGAGGGAGGGGGCACCGAAACACGGATAGCAAGGTGATCTCATAAGCCTCTTTTTTTTGTGTCTTTCCAAAATAAGTAAATTAATCTAAATAGAAATGATATAACCACATATAAAGATGAGGGCGAAGCCTGAAAATCTTCTAGCAAAAGATGCTCTTTTCTCACTCCTCACCAATCAGTCTTCCCAGAACTTCTTGTTATAGTCGTGTTCTGTATGCTAACACATACATACATACATACATACATACATTTGTAAGGCACCTCGTATTGGAATTTCCTTACATGGTCTGTAAGTGCGCATCCAGTTACACGCCTATGAATATAATATATAATAGAGTCTACTACTCTAGCAATTAAATGTTCTGACTTTAAACCCAGGCTAGTGAACTTTCTTCATTCATTCATCTGTAATCTGTCAAGATGACAGGTCCACAGTCTCTTCCAAAACAGTTCCTCCACTTAATGCGATCTAGAGCTTTCTCCTTCAACTTGCTTAGATCCTGAAATATGTAGATTATTAAACTAGCCTTCCGGGCCTAAGACCTGATCGGTCATCATTCAGAAATCGTATCCCCATGTCAAACTGACACATGACATTACTAAATTGTATGTCAATTGGTTTAAAATTGGATCAGTTGAATTGATTACTCTCAGTGGTCAAAAGGCTTCACAATTTGTACTCTTCACTAAACATTATTTAGGTAGCTAAAATAAGGAGAATGAAATCAGAGGGTCAGTGAGAAATGTGCAGGAAATATTAATCGCAAGCCTGAAACATACCACGTCTGGGTGTCATGACAGCATAGTATTAAGGTGAGTTTAAAGAAATAGGGTGATCCAGTGTGTACTAGGTTCATCTGGTTAGAGATAGGGCCCAGTGTGTACTAGATTCATGTGGCTCAAGATAGGGCTCAGTGTGTACTAGGTTCATCTGGCTCAAGATAGGGCCCAGTGAGTACTAGGTTCATCTGGCTCGAGATAGGGCACAGTGTGTACTAGATTCATGTGGCTCAAGATAGGGCCCAGTGTATACTAGGTTCATCTGGCTCAAGATATGGTCCAGTGTGTACTAGATTCATCTGGCTTAAGATAGGGTCCAGTGTGCACTAGACTCATCTGGCTCAAGATATGGTCCAGTGTGTACTAGATTCATCTGGCTCAAGATATAGTTCAATGTGTACTAGATTCATCTGGCTCAAGATATGGTCCAGTGTGTACTAGATTCATCTGGCTTAAGATAGGGTCCAGTGTGCACTAGACTCATCTGGCTTAAGATAGGGTCCAGTGTGTACTAGGTTCATCTGGCTCAAGATATAGTCCAATGTGTACTAGATTCATCTGGCTCAAGATATGGTCCAGTGTGTACTAGATTCATCTGGCTTAAGATAGGGTCCAGTGTGCACTAGACTCATCTGGCTCAAGATATGGTCCAATGTGTACCAGATTTACCTGGCTTAAGATAGGGTCCAGTGTGCACTAGACTCATCTGGCTCAAGATATGGTCCAGTGTGTACGAGATTCATCTGGCTCAAGATAGAGTCCAGTGTGCACTAGACTCATCTGGCTCAAGATAGGGTCCAGTGTGCACTAGACTCATCTGGCTCAAGATAGGGTCCAGTGTGCACTAGACTCATCTGGCTCAAGATAGGGTCCAGTGTGCACTAGACTCATCTGGCTCAAGATAGGGTCCAGTGTGCACTAGACTCATCTGGCTCAAGATAGGGTCCAGTGTGCACTAGACTCATCTGGCTCAAGATAGGGTCCAGTGTGCACTAGACTCATCTGGCTCAAGATAGGGTCCAGTGTGCACTAGACTCATCTGGCTCAAGATAGGGTCCAGTGTGCACTAGACTCATCTGGCTCAAGATAGGGTCCAGTGTGCACTAGACTCATCTGGCTCAAGATAGGGTCCAGTGTGCACTAGACTCATCTGGCTCAAGATAGGGTCCAGTGTGCACTAGACTCATCTGGCTCAAGATAGGGTCCAGTGTGCACTAGACTCATCTGGCTCAAGATAGGGTCCAGTGTGCACTAGACTCATCTGGCTCAAGATAGGGTCCAGTGTGCACTAGACTCATCTGGCTCAAGATAGGGTCCAGTGTGCACTAGACTCATCTGGCTCAAGATAGGGTCCAGTGTGCACTAGACTCATCTGGCTCAAGATAGGGTCCAGTGTGCACTAGACTCATCTGGCTCAAGATAGGGTCCAGTGTGCACTTGACTCATCTGGCTCAAGATAGGGTCCAGTGTGCACTAGACTCATCTGGCTCAAGATAGAGTCCAGTGTGCACTAGACTCATCTGGCTCAAGATAGGGTCCAGTGTGCACTAGACTCATCTGGCTCAAGATAGGGTCCAGTGTGCACTAGGCTCATCTGGCTCAAGATAGGGTCCAGTGTGCACTAGACTCATCTGGCTCAAGATAGGACCCAGTGTGCACTTGACTCATCTGGCTCAAGATAGGGCCCAGTGTGCACTAGACTCATCTGGCTCAAGATAGAGTCCAGCTGTTGTCTCTTGTAAAATGGTAACGATTACGATTACGATCTCCTGAAGGATGTGACTACTTCTAGTTTAGCAAAAAGAAAGAAACGCGTCGGAGATACTTGCTAGTCCATTTTCGGTGTAGACGAGTAGTAACTCCCTGCCAAACTATAAATACTTGTCACATTCTAGAAAAGTGTATTCTTGATACCGCCATGGGAAACAATTACCTTGAAAATATATCTCCTGTTCCCACAAGAGGCCGGGACTTCTTAGACCACTTGAGCCGACGTTAGCTTCCCAAGAACGAATCTGTTCCATTGAGTTAGAAATTGAGTCAGACTGACATTTTATGAATTTCGTTTGTCTGTAGACACAAAATGGTGTGGTCCTGGGAACGTGGCGCTGGACTATGATGACCTAGGGGCATACACGGAGGAGGACAAATGCTGTAGAGATCACGACCACTGTCCGGACCAACTGGAGCCCGGACAATGCCTCTATGGACTCTGCAACAACTCACCCTTCACCAGGTACGTAGCATGTCTTAAGGGTATGAGAAACTAGAGTAATAAGCGCGGATGCTTTCGTCCTCGGGTTCATCCATTAGCGTACGTCCACTTGTCGAAGGATAACGGCGCTCCGTAGTCTTCGATGGCTCGGTCGATGACATAACATTCTGCCTCCGTCTGCTTCTATCGTCGATTTGTCAAGTTTCCCTTAGGAAAGATGGAAATAACTCTTTGTCGCAAGGTCGTTAACGGGTGGTAAGTGGGAGTGGTACTGATGTAGGATTTTCAGACGGAAATGGAAATAATTGGTGAACAGGGTTTGGTGCTCAATCGGGACGGGGTTCGATTAATTTCATATGCCACGAGCTAGTAGTACAAGCCTGTCAGTCCGACTGAACCAGCTGCCCTTGGTCAGGGATTTCTTATCGCGCTTTGCACTGTCACAATTCTCTGCAACAGGAGATATTTCTACGGGCTCATGCGTTTCACTAACATTTCCCCACAACCTCCTTGTACAAATCTCCTCTCTCAACTACCCTCAAGTGCCTGGGCCCCCCTTTTATCTTACCAAGAAGTAGACATTTGTTTAAAGTAAGGGCTGCTTACTGGCGGCCCTATGGGAAGGCGTACCATTCCCATCTTCGGGTTTTGCACGGAGAGGCCGGATTTGCTCATACGCAAGTTAAAGAGACTGAGAAGAAACCAGAAGCAGGGATACGGTTTCTGCAGTACTTCTGTGCTGTATTCGAAGAAATTAACCTCTTACAACCCCGTGGGTCTGAATAGTACCATCGGCTTTAAAGTACTAACAACTCTGCAGTCTGCCCACTTAATGTACTCGTTTGTTTCGTATGGTTCTCACAGTAAACAGCGATCTATTCCTAAAAACAAATATAAATCACTCCGTCCAATGTGACCTGTAAGTTTTTTACTACATGAAAACTTAACACCCTTACATGTTTCGGTCTCTGTGCACCATCTTCAGAGGGCAAACATCACTACAAATAGGAAACCACCATCACATAAGTTGTTTAGACGTAAAGCACGTACACTTATATGCTACAATACATAGTACACAAAATTGAACATTTCACAAACACAGCAGTTTCCTGGGAATGTAAAGTTTTTTATAAAATTGTATAAAATTTCTTGATGCTAATTAAAAAAAATATATATATTTTTTAGATTGTCAATAATTAAAATTCGTAAACCATGCAGGCTCGTGTTCGTCCTCCCATCGTCCCTCTTATATGGGGCAGATATTGTGCCACCTGACTATCTTGATGTGGAGGTTCTTTATATCGTCCAGGCTTTGCGCATGGCTGCTGTGCTGTTTTCACTAAAAAGCTTTATACAGTTGTTTGTAGCTGAGTGGTAATGTATTTCCTGTGAGGTACGAACTGAATTTTTATATTGTTTAGAAGTAATTCTGTCTTTAACTGGTTAATTGCTATATTGGCATATGTTTTCTTGGCCGTACCGATGTTGAGAAACAGCTAGACAGGTCATTTATTGGCGTGGAAAGTTCTCTTCACGGCATGGTGCTTAATTAATTAAGCCCAGGAATAACTTTACTTACTTACTTACTTACTAATGAAAGCGGCCTCCGTAGTCTAGGGGTAACGGTCCCACCTCATGACTCAAGGTACGCGGGTTCAAACCCGGCGGAGGTCGTGGAATCTTTAAGGGCGGAAAAATTCAGGGAACAAGTCCTCCTGGAGGGACTTTAAGCCGTGGGTCCCGTGTCGTAGCTTTACAGCACGTAAAAGAACCTCATGTCTCAAGGAGACTTCTGAGCCAAATTTGTAAGGACATTTCCCGCCCAACAATAGTCTATAACGCCTCTGGTATATGGGGGAAGCATCTAGATACCGCTGAGCCAGTAGAGGCCGAACTCGCTGGCTGAGTCGGGACTGATAGCACGCACCAGTACCGGTAGGGTATAGAGACTGGTAGAATATCACAAGGGGACCTACAATAGATCAAACTGGTCGCGGTGCATGGGGAAACCCACCCCCTCCAATAATAATAATAATAATAATAATAATAATAATAATAATACTTACTCATGAAGCTGAATCCTTCTGGAGAAGCCGCCAATTCCGCAGCCACTCAAGAATTTCCCAGCATTTTATGGAACCCGAAGTTTCATTACCGTGTTCACAAGAGCCCTAGACTAGTCCATACCCTGGGCCAGATCAATCCAATCAATACCATCCCAGCATGTCTCTCTAAGATCCGTTTTAATGTTGTCCACCCACCTACGCCTTGGTCTTTCCAGTGGTCTCTTTCCTTGTGTCTCCCACCAGTATCCTATATTCATTCCTCGTTTCCCCATTCCTGCTATATTTCCTGCCCACTCCTTGATTTGATCATTCTCATTGTACTTGGAGTTTACCTTACTTATTTTTGGGCCCGTTGGAAAGAGGTTATCTCAGTCACATCCTAAGACAACAAAACAAGTGTAAAGATAAATTTGTCTCTGCGTTCAAGCAACACGCCTTTAAGATATATAGAGATCGGCATTGGTGGAAGGTGTATAGTCAGTTTCACGCTCCGGGCGCCGTTGCTTGCAACGAAATAACCGATACTCGTTGGATGGGAGAATGGGTACGTTACAGAGATTGTATCAGGCGGTGAAACGGAAAACGGGGTACTAAGAATAGGAGCTTAGAGCGGATGAGGCAGCATGAGGTAGCATATCAGTAGCATGACTGATACATGAATATATGTAAACAATAAAGGAAATGGCGTAAACTAGTGGCAACGCTTCTGACCAATGGATGGCAGTGGCAGACTTCCGGGAGTTTTCCCAGTTGGCTGGTGACGTAAGTTCGTAAGACTTGAACACATGCAACCTCTTACTCTGCACACGACTTTGTCTGTCTGTCTGTCTGTCTGTCTGCAATCTCTGTGGCGATACGTATTAACTTTCAGTAGCGTCCTCATCGAAATCACCGTTCCCTGATCAGGCAGGTATTTTCCAAATGCGTTCTTCGCGATTTTACATATCTCACTGCCCTTGCTGTCGACTGATTACATAACAGACTTGTCGTTACATAGCTAATGGATTTACAGAAATCACACAGCAGAAGACAAGAAACGGTTTTTCTCTGAATAATGCTGTATTCTAGAATGTGACACTGTATATAACAAACTCCATGGCCTGTAGTCCGTCAGCGAACTATACCGACCGAGTGACCGCCGCTTGTCGGCAAAGTTAGTGCCAAATTTTGCGGATAGAGGGTGTCACGTGACCAGCACACGGATCCCCACGGCCGTTAATCTCGATTTTTCTATATCGGAGCAGCTATTTCCTTGAAATAGCTCCTCAATTATCATCACGAGGCTGAGTGGACCCCGTTCCAGACCCACTATTTCTCAGAATATCTGGTATCGCCGAGAATAAAACACGGGACCTCTGGATCTGTAGCCAGGAACTCTGACCAGAAGACCATAGAGGCGGTCTGACACTGTATAATGTGGTAGAAATTTACAGGCGTTTAGGAAAAAAAAAGTGCTATATTTATCTCTTTAACCCGTCTTCTACAGATGAAGGTATTACGTGTCTTCCTGAATATCCGGAAATATCCGTCAGACGATATGACGTCACATTCCAGGAGACAATAATCAGCAAATTCTCAAACGTGATACTTAAAATCTCACTTTTTTTTAGCACATTTCGTTATATAACCCGTCCGGAGATAGGGACTAGCTCTATCTATTAGGCCCAACTGAGCATGTTTTACCTGAAGACGGAGACAGAATCCAGTCTCCGAAACGTTGTGTTTTGAAAAATAAACAGGACGGTTTTTAGATATAGACAAGACGATGGATAATGCCCAAAAACATAATACTTGAATTAAATGCATGTGCTTGTTGCAGGTCGCACTGTGACTGCGATGCCAGGTTCAGGCGGTGTCTGCAGTCCCTCAACACCGACACGTCCAACACTCTGGGCGCCTTGTTCTTCAATGTCGCTCAAGTCACTTGCTTCACCGAAAGCCGACCTTGTCCGCAGCTCATTGAGTAAGTTTCCTATCATGATTTACTTTTTTACTTTTTACTAGGGCTTACGAACAGATTTTGATTACTGTCGAACAGTTGCGGGCTAGTTGATGTGGGTCACTCTCTCTGACGAGAGGACGGGTCTGTCGTTTACAATTGCTGCTGGCATTCGCCAGCGCAGTCATTCTCCCTGTCCGAGTCCCACTTTACTGTTTCAGATTCGAAACTTCCCCTATTGTCGCCTCCTACGAATCGCAGGGCTATGGTGGAGGTATTCGACCTCGCCTCCACACGGGATTATTCTCACTACGTCTTACAATATTGTTAATCTGCTCTTGGGAGAAGAAGCATGCAAATAAAAAGCATAGCGAATTGTGAGGAACAGCATAATCACAGTCCGTACATTCATGGGGCTATGTAAGGAAGTCATTCATACAGAGTGTACTGCAATTTCAGGAGGTGATTTCTAAGGGCATTCTGACTGACTGACTCACTAACACGTGAGTTTCAGTCGTCACTATAGTCAGAAGCGGTGAATCAAGCATGCAAATTCTTAGTTAAATCTTAAGACTAATTTTGGCATACAAATGGATCAAGGCAGAAGTAGCCTATATCTGTCGTAACGGAGGGTTTGCAGTCAATGTTTCTGAGACTCGTGAGCCGCAAACGCCGTGAGTCGTGGAGGATCTCCCGCGATATTATATATCACTATAACATGCAAACATGTGTACATATTTTAATAAAACGTCTTCAAAAAGAAAGAAAAAATACTACGTTTAATTCTATATTAAGTAAACAGGAATATTAATTTAAAAAATCTCTGTTGTAATTACATTGAAGTTTTCTGAAGTTTACGTGTTCCTATCGGAGCTTTAGTTGAAAATCAAGGTGAAAATATTATAAGCAGCGAGTTTTCCCTCCATATTTGACACTGAAACCAGTTGCACTACAAAGGACGAAGTGAAACTTGTCCAAAGATTCTACATATTTTGTGGAACAAGAAGGTCGATTACCAAATTCACAAAAGCCTCCAACTGCAATTTATTCTGAGCGCTGAATCCCGTACACACACTTAGTTCTTTAAAATCAATTTTATATTAATCTTGCACTGTGTCTTGGTATCTGAAGCTGTCTCTTTCGTTCAAATTCTTCGATGAAATTTTGTACCCATTTGTCTTTCCTTTCCGATGTCTGCTACATGTCCTACTCATCTAATCTTCCTTGACTTATTCACCCAAATCATATTTAGTAAGAAGGAAAAATTACAAAGCTCTTTGTTAGGCAGTTTTCTCCAGCCTGGTTTTAGTCTCCCTCCCCCTCTTAAGCCCAAATACCCTCCCCAGCACCCCTTTCTGAATTATTCTCATCTGTGCCCGTTTCTCTGAGTGAGAAACTGAATATTATCTGTCTACCAATGGCTCCACAGCCCTTGTGGCCTTCGGCCGCTCTATCAGTTCTTTAATCTATACACAGTTGGTAGGACTCCTTGGACAGAAGATCAGCCCGTCGAAAGACCGCAAACTACACACAGGAAAACACAGACACAGAATAAACGCACACATACATCTATGCCTCGAGTGGGATTCGAAACCACGATCCCACGATTTGAGTGGGCGAAGACGATTCATATTTTAGACCGAGCGACCGCTGTGTTCGGCACTGAATATTGTACCCACACAAACTAGTAGTTGAAATTAGAGCGCTGTACATTTTAATCGTAACGTTTCTAGACAAAAGAAAGGAAGACAGATTCTGAACAGAATTTAATATGCTCATAATTTTTTCGTGAATGTAATTTTAATTTTTTGTTCTCGTTCCGATGTGCTTCTTAGGATATCAGACTACAAACTTACTTACTTACTTACTAATGGAGCTGAGCCCTTCTTGGGAAGCCGTCAATTCTGCAGCTACTCAAGAGCTTCTCAACATTTAATGGAACCCGAAGGTTCAATGCCGTGTTCATAAGAGCCTTCCATTGTTCCATATCCCGAGCCAGATCAATCCAATCCATATCATCATATTCTATCTCTCAAAAATCCATTTTACTATTGTACACCCTCCTACACCTTGGTCTTCCCAGTGGTCTCTCTCCTTCTGGCTTTCCCACCAATATCATGTATGCGTTCCTCCTCCATTCGTGCTACATGTCCTGCCCACCTCATCTTCCTTGACTTGGTCATTCTAATTATACTTGGAGAAGAGTACAAGTTATGAAGCTCCTCGTTATTCATTTTCTCCAACCTCCTGTCGCTTCATCTCTCTTCGGTGCAAATATTATCCTCAACACCCTGTTCTCTAACACCCTCAGCCTATGTTCCTCCCTTAATGTCAGAGAACAAACTTTACACCTATACAGAACCACAAACAAAATTATAGTTTTGCATATATCAGACTATATATCATCCTAAAACTTTACAAGTAATATATAAATTTGAGTAATCATAATGTTACCAATAAACACGGTTCAGCAAATATTAAATAGGATTGTTTTGTTTGTTTAGCGGCTGCAGCTTTGGTTTTCGGTCTGTAGCAGCTTACACTGTGGCGAATGAGAGCCCTCGACAAACAAGGGCCCGAGGTGTCTTAGGTCTCTTGTCGGGAATCTGGTACAACATCTTGCGATACGCAGTCGGAACCACGTGACTTCCGTCATGTTCATTTATACATCCATGCCGGTGTTTTCCTTATCTATCGCTATGGATGCGTTCTGACAGCGCCTTCAAGGGGAACAATTCCATAGTAGTGAAGTTTCTTGCAGAGAGTGATAGATAGCATTACTCTTCAACCAGCATCGGCGCATCATNAAGCACATATACACGCACGGACGTCAATGGACTGACCTCAGACTGTCGTGTAGTGTTATTTGACCTTTGCCTTCGTGGCAGCGATGCCAGCAGCATTAGCGCTTGGCATCTTGGTTGGCAGCAATGCCATGTTGGAAGCGCTGCCAGACAGATGCCAGGTGCGATATATGACTACTAAATTACTACATTGAGTTTGGCCGAGATGCTGGCAGCTGCGCCATGGCCTCCTTTTGGCATCCTAGTGCGATACCGCTCTTAGTGCAATCGTCGACGGATTGAAAAATAAAAGCTGATAGAGATA